>NC_091230.1:12948859-13003859 GCF_040958095.1 Procambarus clarkii | reverse complement strand
CTGCAGTGTGGAAACCCCCGCTCTTTTCCATGACTGTTACATCTAGAAAGGGCAGCTTCCCATCCTTTTCCATCTCGTAAGTGAAACGCAGCACGGAACTCTGCTCAAATGCCTCCTTCAGCTCCTGCAGATGTCTGACATCAGGTACCTGTGTAAAAATGTCGTCAACATACCTGCAGTATATGGCCGGTTTCAAGTTCATGTCGACTAAGACTTTTTGCTCGATGGTACCCATGTAGAAGTTTTCAAACAGGACACCTAGGGGAGAACCCATGGCGACCCCATCTACTCCAAGCTTGTACTAAAGAGGCACCCTTCTTGAGCCCGGATGGGCACATGTATAAGCAAGTATATATAGTATATATATATATATATATATATATATATATATATATATATATATATACATATATATATATATATATATATATATATATATATATATATATATATATATATATATATATATATATATATATATATATATATATATTTAATATTGGTTCCAAGGGGTTGTCATAGCCAGGGGGTGGTAATGGGGGACGAGCTCCCATTACCTATAAACAGCTCCCGTATGGCGTGCGCCTCAAATAGCCTCTGACAACCAAGTCCAACTCCTGGCCTGCACGGGTGGCTTACTCTGTAAGTCCGGCGGAACTGCTTTTACTGACAGGAGAAGGGGCGAGGGCGTGCCTCTGACGCCTTAAAACCAGCTGCTCCGGGTAGATGGGACTCGATAGCCTGGGAAGGCAGCCCATCTACGGGAAGGAAAACCCTGATTATAAACCTCCGCTGCCTTGCGGCCGTACCCCACTTTTGGGAAAGGCTTCAGGAGTCAACCTCGAGGAAAAATCCGGAGTTGGAGCCCCTAAGGCAGTTCGTCGTTGACTTCGTTCTGGCAGCTCCTGCGACGGTGCTGGAACCATGTGTATTGGTATTTGTCTTTCCATTGGATAATTCCAGCAACGTGGAGAGAGGGGGACCTGCTGCATGGGTAACAGCTTTTCCCTCCATATCTACCTACTCAGGCTCTGTGCCCTGGAGAGATTGCGCAAGAGCGCAACTCCATAGTCTCAAGAGACTGAAGGATGCCTAATAATACAAATAATATATATATATATATATATATATATATATATATATATATATATATATATATATATATATATATATATATATATATATATATATATATATATATATTACAATTGTGTGTAGATTTATTTCTAGGTTTAATTCTGCTAAGGATAATCTGAAAACTGGCACAAATAAAGGCATTCACAGCACCCGTGTATCTTCCACCCCCCCCCCCCCCCCGCCCTCTCTTTCCACCCTTTCCCTTTCTTTCCCATTTCCCTCTCAAAAGTCCCCATTTTCGTTTCCCCTCTTCCTCCACCCTTTGTATCTCCCCCCACCTTTCCCCCCTCAATCCCCACCCTCTTCTCCCTGCTTCACCCCTGTCTCCAGAAAATATATTATTACGAAGCACTGAAAATGATGAAATATTCTTTGGGAAACACTACAAAATCTCAAGACTTGAAGCCATGAAAATAGCATTTAGAACGAGAGAGGAAGAGGGGCTCTCTGCTCATACAGCAGTTCTCTCTTTCTCTTCAGCCTATCCTAACTAGCTTATGACACTCCCCTCCCCTCATCCCCCATATGCTTCATACGTGAAAGTTGGGTTATTCTAGCCCCTGAGCGTCCAGCCTTTAACCTCAAACAGACAGACACAGAAACAATCTAATTTCATAGATTAGATTGTGCAACAATGGCGAGGATTTCTAATCTGGAAACAAACCGTCAGATCTACATTGAACCTCTTACCCTATACCTTGAATCCCACCTCGAGTTCATATTAATTTTCTTTTGCGTAAATCCGATTATAGGATTAAGTAGATCTTCAATATTGGGTCTATATGAGGGGGAAAGGTGAGTCGGAGAGCAAAAGAGAGGGGAGGGAGAGGGTAGTGAGGAACAGAAGCGGGAGGGGAGAGAAATGTAAGAGGACGACGAAGAAGTATGAAAGAGTGAAAGAAAAGAATGAGTGCGAATATTTCCTCATGAAAAATAATGAGTGCGGATATTACGTCCCTTGAGAAGGTTAATTGGTTTTGGATACAACAGGTAAATGTGGCAGGAACCTCATTAGAAAACAGAAGGCACTTTGTGTTGTGTGATGTAGTTACTCTGGGTAGCTACATTTTTGTAGTTATGTAGGATTTTCTGCATATATACTTTCTCATTGTGTGCATTCATTTATGTATGCACACCACAACTCCAACACAACTTTAGCCAAATAGTCTTCTTTCTACTCTGTGTAACTCTGCAAGCTGATTTCCTCCTCTCACGATCTATTCAACTATTCAATCAGATGAGTTACAGTGAGCTGGGAGAGCAGAAAATCCTCCAAATCCTTCCTGTCTTCTAATCAGGCCAACACCAATGTCAATTACCCTATGTAACAATTATATTTTTTGTCCTTGGGAAGTAAGGGCTATTTTCAAAGTGTTTATGTCTCCAAAGTAAAAACAAAAAAGTGGCCACATTTTCATCAAGCTTTGCTTTGACTTTGGCTTTGAATAGCTTAAGGAAGGTATATATATTGAAGGTTTCTTAGAGACCTCTGATTCCTTATGTAAAGTTGTGACACTTTGGCACTGCTCCTTATATGCGTTGGTTGCCTTTAAGTAACCTTGAAAGCATCCTTCCTAATTCTTCCTTAAGCTTTTCTAAGGCAGAAATCAAAGCAAAGTTTGATAGGAAACAATAGCAATTTTCTATTTTTTGGAAGCCTAATTAATTAGGAAAAAAAACTCATACAGGCCTCGGACAAAAAAATAATTGCTACGTAGTGTAATTGACTAATAAAGCGCCATTTACTGACCAAGATCATATTATAGACAAAGGACAGCATCAATTAGCCAATCAGGTATTCCATTACGTGTAGTAGAGAATCAAATTCAAATTCAATTTAAAAAAAATCCTATTCATCAATGTAATAATTATAATAATATATTAAAAGTGAGTTAACCGGCGGTGGCCGGGACTCTGTTCGTTTTACTCCCACCCTCACAGTCTCTCTCTTCCTAACAGGCTCTCTCCTTCCCTCCTTCCCAAGCTCTCTCCCTCACAATCTCCCTCCCTCACAGTCTATGCATGCTCTAGTAACGTTGAATCAACCTAATCGTCTTTCATTTAACATCAATAACAGCAGCTAGAACTAAGCTGCAAAACACTCTTTTTTGGTTATAAAACCAGCAATTCAGACTTCATTGGGCTCGATTACAGCATTAGAAGCCAATTCTGCTCAAATTCAGGAAATGGGGGATTGGAAGGGGGGTGGGGTTGACCCAAACTGACAGCGTTACACAGTGTTACAAAGCGTTACACAGCACCTACTCCTACTCTATATAGAGCTGTCACCCAAAAGTTTACTTCTCCCGGCTGTCACAAAAGCTGCCTCTAAATCTTCTTCATTCTACAGTCTTCCAAGCTTAGTGTCTTTAGTTAATTACTTATTCTTCTTACTTCTGACGGATCACCGCTTGACAAACACCTCATGAGATCATTTCTTAAATGAATTACAATTACTTCATCGTACAGACACCGTATGTTGAAATTATTGTATTGCTCGATGACCAAACTACACACACTAAAAGATGAAGAAATCATGACATTTCGATCCGTTTTGGACCGTTCCTATGGTAATTCACTGTAATAAATAAGTCCTATGATACCTGATAACTTAGGAATGAATTACATAGTGAGGGGCTGAATATATATGACCAATTGCTTATATGCGAATCAGAGTGCAAAGCCCTTCAACCAATCAGGCAAGAGAATGCTGATTGGTTGTGACTTGATACGACTCCTAGGCCTAAATCAGGTCATGTATAAGGGCTAGACGTGAAGAAAGTGATATCAAAATTCTATTGAGCACCTTCTTGTTATCTCAAATAAAAGGTACATTTTCATGAATAACAAATATACATTTTTATTACGTAGATTAAGACGTTCTAAGTCAAGTATAATATTGTTCTAAAGTCCCTTGAGTCAGCGTTGAGCTTATTTTTGGGTGAGTGTGACCTGTACTTTTGGTACTCCGTATGTCCTATTGGTACTCTGAAAGCTTCATTGGTAAGGTAGGAATCTCAGGTAATCACGGGCTCACCATAGCCCGTGCTACTTGGAACTTTTAGTTCCAGGTAGTGAATCTTTAACAACAACAACATCTCAGGTAAGAACTCTCAATACACACAAAAATCACAATAGCATGATGCATCAAAAGAGCAAATCCACAAGGGCCGTGATGAGGATTCGAACTTACGTCTAAGAGGATCCCAGCTATTGTGATTTCTGTGTGTAATGAAGGGCGAAGGGCGTAGAATAGCTTATTGACAGAGCTCGGGTGCATGGGAGAATTGTGTAAAACCCTGGCTTGTGTCTCGGAGAAACTGCAGGATCCGTGTGAGGCCAGTTGAACTCCCGGTTGCAATTCTTTTAACCATGTCGTAGCACAGTCGATAAATGCGCGCCTGGGATTCTCTCAGACGTAAGTTCGAACCCTCATCACGGCTCTTGTGGATTTGTTCATAAGAACTCTCAAGGTTCATTCAGCACTAGTGGGTGTTCTGTGTTTTAACTGCTTTCCCGATCGGTGCTGAGGCGTTAGCCTGTGGCAGGAGGTGAGTAGCAGCAATCAGGTGTCGCTGTTACTGGGCTTTTATGTGGTTTTCCAGCAGCTGCTAACTGCCCCCCAGCAGCTGCTAACTACCCCCCAGCAGCTGCTAACTACCCCCAGCAGCTGCTAACTACCCCCAGCAGCTGCTAACTGCCCCCCAGCAGCTGCTAACTACCCCCAGCAGCTGCTAACTGCCCCCCAGCAGCTGTTAACTACCCCCCAGCAGCTGCTAACTACCCCCAGCAGCTGCTAACTACCCCCCAGCAGCTGCTAACTGCCCCCCAGCAGCTGCTAACTACCCCCCAGCAGCTGCTAACTACCCACAGCAGCTGCTAACTACCCCCCAGCAGCTGCTAACTACCCCCAGCAGCTGCTAACTACCCCCAGCAGCTGCAAACTACCCCCCAGCAGCTGCTAACTACCCCCAGCAGCTGCTAACTACCCCCAGCAGCTGCTAACTACCCCCCAGCAGCTGCTAACTACCCCCAGCAGCTGCTAACTACCCCCAGCAGCTGCTAACTGCCCCCCAGCAGCTGCTAACTACCCCCAGCAGCTGCTAACTACCCCCAGCAGCTGCTAACTACCCCCAGCAGCTGCTAACTACCCCCCAGCAGCTGCTAACTACCCCCAGCAGCTGCTAACTACCCCCAGCAGCTGCTAACTACCCCCAGCAGCTGCTAACTACTCCCAGCAGCTGCTAACTACCCCCAGCAGCTGCTAACTACCCCCAGCAGCTGCTAACTACCCACCAGCAGCTACTAACTACCCCCAGCAGCTGCTAACTACCCCCAGCAGCTGCTAACTACCCCCAGCAGCTGCTAACTACCCACCAGCAGCTACTAACTACCCCCAGCAGCTGCTAACTACCCCCAGCAGCTGCTAACTACCCCCAGCAGCTGCTAACTACCCCCAGCAGCTACTAACTACCCCCGATAGCTGCTAACTACCCCCCAGCAGCTGTCATAACAGCTGCAACAAGACCCAACAGGCGTTGGAAAGCGACGATCGGTCTTGCATCAACAGCGGTCGTCACGACAGCAGCAACAACAGTAGCAGCTGATGTGGCAACTGTTGCTAAAACGGAAGACTGTTGCAACTGTAGCAGCAGCCGTCTGGCCCTTTCCTTACACTTGCCCTGCCCTCTGCAATGTGCATTCTCTTCATCTCAACATTTCTTCATTTTTTGTCAGGTTCCAGATAGTTATCTATCCTCTCAAACCTTCTCGTTTTTCCTCTCTCTCTCTCTCTCTCTCTCTCTCTCTCTCTCTCTCTCTCTCTCTCTCTCTCTCTCTCTCTCTCTCTCTCTCTCTCTCTCTCTCGCTCTCTCTCTCTCTCTCTCTCTCTCTCTCTCTCTCTCTCTCTCTCTCTCTCTCTCTCTCTCTCTCTCTCTCTCTCTCTCTCTCTCTCTCTCTCTCTCTCTCTTTTTGCCTTTTCTATCCCAGTCTCTAGCATCAACTCCAAGCCACTTTTTCCTTCTCATTTCCCTTAATCCTAATTTTCCTTTCTCTTTGTTTCCCTACTTATTTTCTCTACTTCTTCCCTTCTCCCTTTATACAGCATCCTTACCTTGCCTCCCATAACCCCCCACCCACCGCAGAAAATCTCAGAACTCTCCCCAAAATATTCCCCCCTATCCTCCCCTATATACTTCCCCCTCCCTAAATACCCTCCCTCAGGGGTGTGGATTATACACCCACACCCCCTCCTTCCCTTCCCACCCCTCAACACTCTCCACCACGCTGCATAACACACCTATCCTCCCAAACTAATCCCCCTACCCACCATCCACAGTCATCCCAACTATCCCCTCCGCCATCCCCAAGCTTCCCCCAGCTGAAGCTCGTAGTGACAGCGCCAGCAGCAGCAGCAGCCGTTCGCGGAGCTCTTGAATAATACATATTTAAAGCTTACCTGGCTACTCCCTCGTCATTAGGATGCGACCAATGTTTTGCTCCTGCATTGTAGGACTATTCGGAGCTAGGTGGTGTTAGTAGGGGGGTCAGTGAAGCTTGGAAATGTTAGTTGAACATGGTAGTCGAGGGAGCTTGAAGGAAGGTTCAAACCGATATCACGGCTACTGTGGATTGGTTCGAAGCTTTGTTGAACCTAGGCGAATCTGGTAGAGGGTTAGTAAAGCTTGAAGAGGCTTGGTTGAAGCTAAAAAATGAGGTTTAGTGAATCTTAGGAAAGCTAGGTAAGGCTGAAAGAGGGTTAGTAAGACTTCAAGAGGCCTGGTGAAGTTGGGAATAACTCGAGAGAGCTGAAAGAGGAATAACAATGTTGAAAAAGACTTGAGAAAACTTAACAAGACGTATAGCAAAGCTGGAGGTAGCTTAGAAATGAAAATAAAAAATGCACACCAGCTGATGAAAGCTAGATAACAGCGGGAGACTCCAAAAGGAACAACAGCTGTGCAAGAAATAGAACTGGAGGAAGGGGAATAGACGAAATGCAAGTATAGATGGCAGTCGGTGCATTCAGAAACTGGTCAAGTGAGGCTGAATGACCCATGGTATTGCAAGGAGAGGGGGCCAAGTGCAGCAATATGTGGGACTGTAAGACACAAGATACAGCGCAGACAAAACCAACGCATGTCTAGAAGACAGCAAATCATTTCTAGAAGACAGTAAAGCCCGTCTAGAAGCCAGCAAACCATATCTAGAACAGAGTCTTCAGGTGTTTCTG
Organism: Procambarus clarkii; assembly: GCF_040958095.1. NCBI lineage: Eukaryota > Metazoa > Arthropoda > Malacostraca > Decapoda > Cambaridae > Procambarus > Procambarus clarkii. Next base: position 12,996,490 of record NC_091230.1, on the reverse strand, counting down.
AAAAATCTATTGGCGCGATTGAGTCGGTAGCACCGGAATATGATTCAGGTTTGGTTGAAACCAAAGGTGGAGCACTAAGACGCCAGGTGTGGCTTCAATCAGGCCAGGTGTGGCTTCAATCAGGCCAGGTGTGGCTTCAATCAGGCCAGGTGTGGCTTCAATCAGGCCAGATGTGGCTTCAATCAGGCCAGGTGTGGCTTCAATCAGGCCAGGTGTGGCTTCAATCAGGCCGGGTGTGGCTTCAATCAGGCCAGGTGTGGCTTCAATCAGGCCGGGTGTGGCTTCAATCAGGCCAGGTGTGGCTTCAATCAGGCCAGGTGTGGCTTCAATCAGGCCAGGTGTGGCTTCAATCAGGCCAGGTGGGGCTTCAATCAGGCCAGGTGTGGCTTCAATGACGCCAGAACAACAAATCGGGGCAGTTACAAGAGCTGGGCTGAAACACTCCGCAAGTGGATGGTAACACGCTAAGCGAAAATATTTTTGTTTTTGATGGGATGGGCGTTGCTGCAGAGGGTATTGAGGAAAGCTAGTTGACGCTTGACTAAGTTAGAAGTAGCTCTATGAGATAATGTAAAGCTGAGTGAGATTGATTAAGCTAAAAGAGGCTAAAGTGAAGTTATGAGCAGATTGGTGAGGTGACATGGAGCTGGGTTAAGATTAAATGAAGATGGATAAGGTTATGTGAAGCTGAGTGAAAGGTACTTGAAGATGGATAACGTTATGTGAAGCTGAGTGAAAGGTACTTGAAGATGGATAAGGTTATGTGAAGCTGAGTGAAGGGTAATTGAAGATGGATAAGGTTATGTAAAGCTGGAAGATGAATAAGGGTATGTGAAGCTGAGTGAAAACGAGGTTATGTGAAGCTGAGTGAAAGGTACTTGAAGATGGATAAAACTATGTGAAACTAGAAAAGGCTTGCGGAAGCTGGGTAAAGTTAAGTAAGGTCAACTGGAGATTAGCGAAGCTGTAACTGTGACTATTAACGACTGAAGCTGTATGAACAAGGAATAGGTAAAGCTAAGGTGGGCTACCGGGAGCTAAGCGAGACTAGGATAGATAAAGATGATTGAGAGAGTGCACTTTGAAGGAAGGAGAGTGAAAGGTGTGGGTGAATGAAGAGCCATTCTACCAGTGTCTATAAGAAACATTGATGCACTGATGAAGGGATCCAGAAAACTCGAGGAAAATTAGAAAAGATTAGATGAAACTATGACAACTGAGAAGATATGCATAAGGCCCTAAATAGTTAGAGCCTTTTCCAGGCCCTAAATAGTTAGAGCCTTTTACAGGCCCTAACTATTTAACCTAAAAGTAGTTTAGACTCCTACATGTTGTGAGTAGTCAAGGCTACTGCATACTGAGTTGTCTATGTCACTGCATGTTGAGAGAAGTAGTCTAGACTAATTCATTCAGACTTAATCAAGGTTATTACGTGTTTAAGATAGGTAGTCTAACGCTGCTAAATGATGAGTGAGGTAGTATAGCTTACTACATATTTAGAGAAGTAGTCCTGGTTGCTTCATGTTGTGAGAGGTAGTCTAGATTACTACATGTTGACATAAGTAATAGATGTTACTTCATACGGGAGAGGAGTTTTCTAGGCTACAACATAGAAATAGTCAAAACTTTCTACATGTTGAGGAAAGTAGTCTACATAGCTACATGTTGTAAGAAGCAGCCTTGCTGTAACAGCACGCTTGAAAGACCTAATCTAGGCTGAAACAGGCTATGAAAAAATATAATCTTAACTATTTCTTCTGGAGAGGGAAAAAACAGACAAGTTAGTTGACCAGACCACACACTAGAAGGTGAAGGGACGACGACGTTTCGGTCCGTCCTGGACCATTCTCAAGTCGATTGAGAATGGTCCAGGACGGACCGAAACGTCGTCGTCCCTTCACCTTCTAGTGTATGGTCTGGTAAACATACTTTAGCCACGTTATTGTGACTCATCGCCTGCACAGACAAGTTAGGTTATTAAGATGAGGGAACTACTGGCCTATTTGCAGGAGTATAACTAACGTAAACTAGTTTAGAAACCTAGTTCCTTGTAGACTAAGAGATGCAGGCGAGGTCGCTCTGAGGTAATAATAGCCTTCGTTACGGAGATAGTTTCTCCGGGAGAAGGGGGGGAGGCGGGGGGGGGTAAAGCTGGGTAGGTCAGGCTATTTCAGGTCTTGGTTATTAATTTTAGAACTAGCTGATGGACTCGACTTTGTCCAGGTGATGAGCAGGAGCAACAATCGTCAATACACTCAACAGCTCTCATTGTAATATCTTTAACTACACAATTGCCCTATTTGAAAACATTTTTTACGATACTTTTCGATATCTTTTCGCTATCACTGTAGCATCTCCACTCCACTCTGGCTACCAACGTAACATCCTTGCTATACAACATGTATCATTTTAAGATCTTTATTGTACTATAACTATCAATGTTGCATATTGACAATCGCTATCATAGTGATACGTTATAACTGCTCGCAGTTATAAACCGGATTGTCTCAGTACACGACTAAGGTTGTTGTTGTTTTTGTTTGCTGGAGCAAAAAGTTCCAGGTAGCACGGGCTATGGTGAGCCCGTAGACGACTAAGGATTTGTAAATCGCCGTCCTTCAGTGTTCCATATTTGCTCCATACGAACGCACAACATTTTAGCATGCTCACTACAGTGGTCGATCCCAGGGCGCCCCCGGGGTCCACCAGGAACCCGTAAATTGTGGATAATGATAACCTTTTGGACTCCTTCAGAGCTCTGGGTCTCTGGAATTGGTGATATATTTTAAACAACGGAAGATGATTTTCCCATGGTAGACTCGTAAAAGTTAATCACATATCCTTTGCAGTGATTAAGTCATAATTACCGTTAAAGGCTGGATTAGGGCTCGACTTAACATACAGCCGACGTTTGCCTTGGTTCGAAGGGGAAATTTGACCTACATTATTTGTATTTCCAATTCTATTTTTAGGTATTTTAAGAAGGGAAGGGAAAGGAACTATCAGGTGGGGGGGGGGAAGCACCAAGCTATTACGACTATTTAGCACTGGGAAGGGATCAGGATAAGGATTTGGGATGGGACGGAGGGAAAGGAATTGTGCAAACCACTTATGGACGGTCGGGGATTGAACGCCCAACCTGCAGCAATCGAGACCGTCCCTTTACCGTCCAACCCAAGTGGTTGGGTAGAAAAAAAAAATTTCGAGAAGAGCAGTGATTGTAGCAAATGAACCAAAAGTATGAAAGTAAAAAACCAGGGCCCAAAGGTGCTGGGGATTTAATATGACCATACTCGAGGTCAACGACGATCACGAGATTCTACTGACGACCAAAAGGATAGCGTATAGACTTTGTGTTATCCGATTTGGTAGAAGGTAGGCTATTGATAGAGCGTAGGCTTGAAGGTAATGTCAAATAGGTCGAAGTACGTTAAAATACACAGGCTAGATAATAACAGATAAAGATAAAGAGGTTAGGTTATGACAGATATAGAGAGAGATCAAGAGAGAGAGAGAGAGAGAGAGAGACCAAGAGAGAGAGAGAGAGAGAGACCAAGAGAGAGAGACCAAGAGAGAGAGAGAGACCAAGAGAGAGAGAGAGAGAGAGAGAGAGAGAGACCAAGAGAGAGAGAGACCAAGAGAGAGAGAGAGAGAGAGAGAGAGAGAGAGACCAAGAGAGAGAGAGAGACCAAGAGAGAGAGAGAGACCAAGAGAGAGAGAGAGAGACCAAGAGAGAGAGAGAGAGAGAGAGAGAGAGAGACCAAGAGAGAGAGAGAGAGACCAAGAGAGAGAGACCAAGAGAGAGAGAGACCAAGAGAGAGAGAGACCAAGAGAGAGAGAGACCAAGAGAGAGAGAAAGAGAGAGACCAAGAGAGAGAGAGAGAGAGAGACCAAGAGAGAGAGAGAGACCAAGAGAGAGAGAGACCAAGAGAGAGAGAGACCAAGAGAGAGAGAGAGAGACCAAGAGAGAGAGAGAGAGAGAGAGAGAGAGAGACCAAGAGAGAGAGAGAGACCAAGAGAGAGAGAGACCAAGAGAGAGAGAGAGAGAGAGAGAGACCAAGAGAGAGAGAGACCAAGAGAGAGAGAGACCAAGAGAAAGAGAGAGAGAGAGAGAGAGAGACCAGTCACACGTAAGGGTCAGGAATAAGAGAGGGGGAGGCAGAAGCTGGGAGGGGGTCCCAGGTGGCCATGCTCTGAGACAGATAATCAATACAGAAGGTAAACCACCTGTTGTGTGTACGTTTGGCTTGGTGGCCTCTCTTCTAGCCTGCTGCCCCCTTGTTGTGTTGGAGGGGCGATACTTGATGATGGTATTCAAGGTGTGTGGTACTTGGAGGTTGGGGAGGGAGGTGGGGTCGACGAGCGATGTTTTGGAGGCGTTCGGAGGGGCGGTATTTAGCTGGGGCAGGGGAATGGGGTGGGGTATACTTCGTAGTTGGAGGGGGTGTTAGTCTTTAATTGTGTTGGTGCTGACAGCTGACAAGTTGAAGGGTGTTGAACGAGTCGAGTGGTGTGTGAGGCCGAGGGTGGTGTATGGGTCGAGCATTGGTGTGGGGGTCGAGTGGTATTGAGGGGTCGAGTATAGTCGGGTGCTGTCGAGCTTGGAGAAAATGATGGCCAATGGTTCGAAACACGTACCAACACACGTGTTCAAGAGGGTACAATAATGAATATCAATCTATTCTATAAATCATTCTGGCCCTAATACATATTAATATGAATTAGTTTGTCGTCTCACGACCTCCTGTTCAGTACCTTCTTGGTAAACCACCTCACCTCATAATATGAAGTACCTCACCACTCACACCTATCCCATCACAACCCCGCCTCGCCTCACTGTTACCTCACTACACCACTACCTCACTACGCCACTGCCTCACTACCTCATTACATCACCGTCATGCCACCTCACAAACTCTTGATGCAGATATCTACAGATATCTACATTAACATTCCTTATACGTCATTCCTATTAATAACCTATATATAACATGCCTTATATAACATTCCTTATATAACATTCCTATATACGATGCATAGTCAATAGCCCAAATTGCGACTATTAAGCAAGGGTTGAAGTGTCACGCCCAACTTCATCCCGCGCTCGTTATCATGATATAATCACCGTCTAATATGACGTGATTTATATTTTTTTAACACGAAAGTGTTCGAAATCGTTCCACGGTTTCGAACCACTCGAAATAGTTATTCATTAATCCGTGAAAACGTCAATCTTACGATGCTTATAATTTGACTAAAACACGGGAATTGTGAAGTTGTGGTTGTTATACTTTCACAATCGCAATGCAATATGAGCTAAGACTGGTTTTTGTTCATTATTCAACAGGGTTATCTTGAGGTTATCTTGAGATGATTTCGGGGCTTTTTTTTTTAGTGTCCGCGCGGCCCGGTCCTCGACCAGGCCTCCACCCCCAGGAAGCAGCCCGTGACAGCTGACTAACACCCAGGTACCTATTTTACTGCTAGGTAACAGGGGCATAGGGTGAAAGAAACTCTGCCCATTGTTTCTCGCCGGCGCCTGGGATCGAACCCAGGATCACAAGTCCAGCGTGCTGTCCGCTCGGCCGACCGGCTCCCTCAAATTATAAATGATTTATTTTTATCTTTGAAGCACTGAATTATTTGTTTGAACTTAACGAGCCCATCTTTAGAACCATCGATAATACCAAGAAGAATTGTAAAAAAAATGTTTTGTTAATTTGCAATTAAGTATAAAGTTCATCTGTTGAAACCCTTTGTTAAAATTAGGATTGTAATTATTTTACGTAACTGAGCATTATTTTCTGTAAGAATCGCCAATCAGATACGCAACTGGGAGTGGGCAGGATCACTCCTTCTCACAACCAATTTAAAGCAATTAAAATATAACTCTGTTTTGTTCATTAGTCTCTCTGCCGCTCTGATAAATATCTTATGAATTCGAAATTTTATTTTCATATTTACAACTGTAAAACAACAGTATAAAGCAACCCTTGTCAGGCGAACTAAATAATGCACCTAATTGGCTATAATAGGCAAAGTGCTGACGTCACGCCCTTTGAATTAGTACATTCGACCCATTAAACAACCTATTCATCTTTCTTGAAGGCACAGTCCGCACCCCACATACGTATTCACCCAATCCCGCGTACACCCAATCCTTAGTAATCAAAATACTAGTCGAATAATCTTCATTTACGTATAAATGGCTGATAGTTAGTTTCATAATTAGAAGAAACGATATGTCGTCACGAGAAATAGCAGCTTTTCCAGGTATTCAGTAGCACAAGACCATCAGTACAGACACTGCCACTCTGAGGCCAATACCTTCTTCCCGGACCATCAGTACAGACAGTGTGCCACTCTGAGGCCCATAGCTTCTGCCCAGACCATCAGTACAGACAGTGTGCCACTCTGAGGCCCATAACTTCTGCCCAGACCATCAGTACAGACACTGAGCCTCCACCAGGATCACAAGTCACCCTTTCCATATTGCCTACATCTTTCAACCATTGATCCAACCATCTATTACCTCTAACACAGGCACTGAACCCTGCTATGGCAGGTAATTACCGTTCCCTTTCAGCATTAATTCCCCATACATCTTATAACACTTTTCCATTCGATTTAACTCTCCCATGGATTCCCCCTCCCACCTGGGATTGGCCATTTTCCAACGATCATGCTAATGGCATTAATTTGGATCACCCATAAGGTTGTTTCCCCCATAATCTCATTCAATGGTTATGACCTCTGTTAGCGGTCCTCTGCTTGAGCCTCTTTATCAGTTCCCGTTGATTTCTTCCGTCTATTCTGCCTCAGTGGTCGTGTTGCTCTCCTTATTGAGCGTCTTCTGGAGCTTATCGTTTCTTGTCGTTCTGTGTACTTGGCCTCATTGTTCCTGCACGACCGGTTATCAGGTCTTGGGCTCTGCCTTTTCAACTGCCGGTGGTGTAATGTAATGGTTCCAGACACATTAACCTTATGATCATAACTACGTATAAATCTGTGAATGGTATTATTAACCTCGTCTATCTTCTCCCAATACAGATTAATTTCTTTGGCACTTTATACTAGTTTCTAATTTTGTACCTATTTTATAAGTATAGGGAAAACCTCTGTGGTAAACAGAGTATGTTCTGACTGTGATTTTTACCAGTATATATCATGGCTGTGAACCACGATATATGATGTAAGTTATCTTTATTTTGGGATTGATATTTAGAGTATATATCTCCGGACAGCATATTGTCATTGAACTTTACAAAAAAGATTATGAGAATAATCCACGTCTTCTCTATTACTTTGGTTCTACACATGTCTCGTTCGCCATTTTCTAGAGTGGTTCTCTCACAGCCATCAGAGCAAGTTTGATGCCATCCAGAGGGAAGTGAATTACTTCATCAGCTCACTTAATCATTAGCCTCAGAGTGCAATGAATTTGATTTGTGTCTATTTCATCTATTAGTTGGTTCATCGACTCTTGTTCTGATTAACTAAGTAGTTTTGGTGCTCCTTTTCATGACTGTCTACGTAAGAAAGCAATGTCTATTTTCCAAGCTATCGACATAGCGTCAATGGAACTATATTTTGGACAAAATCCTTATATTCCTTTTTTTGCCATTTTTGCTAGCCAAGTGATATTCAGTGGTTATTATTGGCTTTCTCTAAAAAGAAATCATCCACACCAACATACTTTCACCACAATACATAATTACCTAGACCAAACACGAGACATACATTAAACTCAAAAGTTATTCGTTTACACCTGATATTTCATCCTTTAGAGATACTTTTCTCTCATACTGCATCTACAGACACTGTCCCTTCATACTGTATTTAGGGACACTTTCCCTTCATACTACATCTACAGGTACTTCTTCTTCATACTGCATTCAAAGTTATGAATGGAGTTAGCTTCTACAATCTGCTCCTTTGGGTCATTCCATTTACTCACTACCCTTACGCTCAAGGAAACTTTCTAATTTCCCTATGACACATCGGTCTCAAGCTTCCATCCATGCCTCCTTGTTCTGTTGATATTCATTGCAAACATTTCATCTGTTTCCACCTTGTCAATCCCTCTTAAGTATTTTATATATCTGTATCATGTCCCTCTCTTTCTCTCCTCCTTTCTAACGTGGTCAGGTTTAGTTCTTTCAGTATGTCTTCGTACCTCATCCCTTGCAGCCCTGGGACGAGTCTCGTTGCAAACTTCAGCACCTTTTCGAGCTTCCTTATGTGTTTTTTATTTATGGGAGCTCCACGATGGGACGCCATACTCTAAGACTGACCTCACACAGGCGGTACACAGTGATCTAAAAGCCTTCTTATTCAAGTTTATGAAGGATGTTCTGACTTTTGCGAAGGTAAGGTATTCGCCTGACGTTATTCTATTTATATGAGCCTCTTGAGTTAGGTTTGGTGTTATGTCCACTGCCAGGTCTCTTTTCTCCAGTCGTTATAGAGAGGTAGTTTCCCATCATCGTGTATTGGCCTTTCTCCTGGTTCCTGATCCCATTTCCATCACCTTACACTTGCTGGTGTTGAACTCTAGCAGCCATTTCTCGGACCAGCTCTGCAACCGTTTCAAGTCATCCTGGAGAATCTTACAACCCTCGTCTGTCTCAACCCTCCTCATTAGTTTTGCATCATCTGCTAACATCGACATATAAGACTCCACTTCAACAGTCAAGTCGTTTACAGTGTGTGTGTTTGTGTGTGTGTATGTGTAGCCAAGACGAGAGGGGGTAGAGGGAGGAGGGGAATGAGGGAGGAAGGAGGAAGGGGGGAAGGGCAGGGGAAGGGAAGGATGGACAGGAGAGGGAAGGAGGAAGGGAGGGGGAGGAAGAGGTATGTTTCTTCATTCTGCCTTGGTCTACTGCTTCACCTAAATCACTGGTATGAAGGCTGGCTACTGGAATATACCTGTGTTATACATCTCGTATTTGTGAGTGTATGCTGGTCGTATCTTCGAGTGTATGCTGGTCGTATCTTCGAGTGTATGCTGGTCGTATCTTCGAGTGTATGCTGGTCGTATCTTCGGGTGTATGTTGGTCGTATCTTCGAGTGTATGCTGGTCGTATCTTCGAGTGTATGCTGGTCGTATCTTCGGGTGTATGCTGGTCGTATCTTCGGGTGTATGTTGGTCGTATCTTCGAGTGCATGTTGGTCGTATCTTCGAGTGTATGCTGGTCGTATCTTCGAGTGCATGTTGGTCGTATCTTCGAGTGTATGCTGGTCGTATCTTCGAGTGCATGTTGGTCGTATCTTCGAGTGTATGCTGGTCGTATCTTCGAGTGTATGCTGGTCGTATCTTCGAGTGCATGTTGGTCGTATCTTCGAGTGTATGCTGGTCGTATCTTCGAGTGTATGCTGGAAGTATGTTCGAGTGTATGCTAAAAGTATCTTCGAGTATATGCTGGTCGTATCTTCGAGTGTATATTGGTCGTATCTTCGGGTGTATGATGGTCGTATCTTCGAGTGTATGCTGGTCGTAACTACGGGTGTATGCTGGTCGTTTCTTCGGGTGTATGATGGTCGTATCTTCGAGTGTGTGCTAGTCGTATCTACGTGTGTATGCTGGTCGTTTCTTCGGGTGTATGATGGTCGTATCTTCCGGTGTATGCTGGTCGTATCTTCGTGTGTATGCTGGTCGTATCTTCGAGTGTATGCTGGTTGTATCTTCGAGTGTATGCTGGTCGTATCTTCGAGTGTATGCTGGTCGTATCTTCGAGTGTATGCTGGTCGTATCTTCGAGTGTATGCTGGTCGTATCTTCGGGTGTATGTTGGTCGTATCTTCTGGTGTATACTGGTCGTATCTTCGAGTGTATGCTGGTCGTATCTTCGAGTGCATGCTGGTCGTATCTTCGGGTGAATACTGGTCGTATCTTCGAGTGTATGCTGGTCGTATCTTCGAGTGTATGCTGGTCGTATCTTCGAGTGTATGCTGGTCGTATCTTCGAGTGTATGCTGGTCGTATCTTCGAGTGTATGCTGGTCGTATCTTCGAATGTATGCTGGTCGTATCTTCGAGTGTATGCTGGTCGTATCTTCGAGTGTTTGCTGGTCGTATCTTCGAGTGTATGCTGGTCGTATCTTCGAATGTATGCTGGTCGCATTTATCAGTGAATACCGACCAGGTCGTACTTAGTATCAATAATCTTTGCCTGACCACAACTAAAATATTTACAGAGTGAAAAGTTTTGAGAAAATTTTTTAATACATTTTCACCCTCTGAATATTCGGAATAAAAAATTTTCACCAATGTGTCAACATTTAAATGATTACAACAATACCGTTTTTTTCCCCGAAAATGTAAAATATTTCAGCTTTACATTTCATATTCACAAGTTTTACACCAGTTCATAATGCGCGTTATGTCCTTGTTGCGTGTACCAAAAAATGACAATACACTTAAAAAAAAAAAAAATAACGAATTCTATGAAATGGACTTTCAGCTTCAAGCAGCTTGTAGCAGCTGTCTAACTCCCAGGTACCTATTTACTGCTATGTGAACAGGCGAAACAAGATGAAAGAAACTCTGCCCCATTTGTTTCTGCTTCCACCGGGGATCGAACCTGGAACCTCAGGATTACGAATACCGAGTGCTGTCAACTCAGTTGTCAGGCCCCTGTTGGGCCTGACAGTAAGGAACACTGAGATCCTTGAGAACACTGAGATCTATTATAGGTATAGGTTAAGTAATAATTGTAATTACGAAGCAATAAGATGCTTATCTTAACATACTAAGAAAGTTAGGTAAGGTCGGTGTTTTCTATGAAGCTTTTCAAGGTAAACTAGTATGTTTAGTATGTCACATATGCACGTAATTAATAAGTCAATATTGACTGTAAGAAAGTGCGAGAACGGGTTGAATCAGGAGAGTGTTGCATGCGCAACGATTTTTCAAGGAACTTCTTCACTATTCAGTGTTTCGCAGCCGCAAAACACTGAATAGTGAAGTTCTTTTCTTGCCTTGTCAAGCAGGCAAGAAAATCGACAGAGTGCTATGAGATGTTTAGCTGTCTTGCTCACGAGGGCAGGCACCGAGAGTGTTCATAGTCAGCCTGCTTTTTTCATAGTTCTCCTCCTCCCCCCCAAAAAAATCGCTTTGGAAGGTGGTCAAGTAGGATGTGTGATTCCCGTGATTTCTTGTGCTTGCATCTAAGTGAGATCGCCACCGGTTGACTGACTTTCAGGTTCTACACAATGAGGACGACGTTCTTGAATGTTTTTCAGGGCTTGACACTTTGGAGGTGGTCCTCAAACTCGGGCAAAAGGCCTCATGGAATCTTCAATTCCACTTAGTGGAGACATTAGGAAAAGATCAGACGCAGAATCATCTTCCCTCTAACTGCATTGTTGATTACATTGCAACCAATGATAGTCGGGATATACAGTCATTTCCTGTCAGATTAATGTCGCAAGAATTTCAGCATCTCTCTCTCTCTCTCTCTCTCTCTCTCTCTCTCTCTCTCTCTCTCTCTCTCCTCTCTCTCTCTCTCTCTCTCTCTCTCTCTCTCTCTCTCCCTCTCCCTTCACATTCTTGATTCCCGGTCCATGTATAAATTTATTAATAAGATAAAATATTCATTGCGCCGTCAGATGGTGTTCCTCATTGCATTATAAAGCACCGATCTCCCACTTGCTTTACGAACTGCATCTTTGAGCACCTTGAGGTGCAGGGAAGAGCTTGGCTCATGTATATTTTCGCCAGCCGCTGTCTATCTCAAACTTAAAATTCAGGAACCTGCTGAAAGAATTATTTCCTCCAGAGAGGTGAGGTACGAAAGCTAATGAGTACAATTATATCCTGGGTCAATCGTTAATGAAACTTGTTAGTAGATTAGTTACAGACATTAAATAATCGTTAGTTTGCTAGTTAGTTAGTTGGATCATTAATTAATGGTATTACTAGCTCATGTATGGAGAAATTTCCTATTTTCAAATGAATATTTATATTAAAAACGAATTAAAACAATAATGATTTATTTTGAATAAATGTCATTGCCTAGCTCTTTGGTATCATTAAAAATATAAAATGCGCTTTTATCATTTGCCGTATATTTGATTTTGATTAACTTTTTAAATCATTTTAAAAAATATATATTTATAAATTGGGCCAAATAATTTCGATTCAATTTAAAATTGTAAAACAATAAAAATTTACAATTTAGATATCAGCACCCCCCTTGTTACGCTATACACTATGTGTGTGTATATCGTTAACCTCTGTTAATAATTAACGAAGAATCGGAAAACTTTAACGAGCTTAATTTACAGTCAACGAAGAGTAACGGGTTGAACTGCCTCGTATGAACTGCCTCGAATGGCTAGAACTGCTTCGTATGGCTAGAACTGCTTCGTATGGCTAGAACTGCCTCGTATGGCTAGAACTGCTTCGTATGGCTAGAACTGCCTCGTATGGCTAGAACTGCCTCGTATGGCTAGAACTGCCTCGTATGGCTAGAACTGCCTCGTATGGCTAGAGCTGCCTCGTATGGCTAGAACTGCCTCGTATGGCTAGAGCTGCCTCGTATGGCTAGAACTGCTTCGTATGGCTAGAACTGCTTCGTATGGCTAGAACTGCTTCGTATGGCTAGAACTGCCTCGTATGGCTAGAGCTGCCTCGTATGGCTAGAACTGCTTCGTATGGCTAGAACTGCCTCATATTGAGTCATAAATATATACTTGCCAGTGAATATTTCCTTCCTCTGTTTTTCCTTCCACCTTTTTTCCTGTTTTTCACGAAAATGCATTCACGAAAAACTCCCAACAAACTTCCGTTTTGCGAACCAAAGTTTGAAAACCCTCTTTTATACATAACCTCTTGAAACAATGTTTAGTGTGTGTTTGCTACATATAAACTGGATTCGTAGTTGTGAAGACCACTCTAACCTCCTCAGAGTTTATGATCTTACATATAAGGTCCCTCTTGTTTTGATTCCTGCTATGTATCCCATAGTTGTGGTATTTCCTGAGTGTATCCCCTCATTTTGGTATACCCTTAGAGTATCCCCTCATTCTGGTGCCTTTGCTGGTTCCCCTCGTTCAAGTCTCTTTTGTTTGTTTACTAGTTTACTATTAGTAAGTTTACTATTTAATTCTTGGCAGTCCTATTTAGTGTGTGACCTCCTTCCACTCCCTCTCGTGTCTGTCTCTAGTTCAGGTACGACCCCTAAATACCCTCGTTATTTTCCCCTCTAATGTGTCCCCTCTTTCATGTGCATCCTCTTTATGTTCCCATGGTTTCCTCGTTCAGGACCCCCTTCCATGTGGGTTTGTTTTCTGTTTCATCTCCTGTATCTCCTGTATCCCCTACCTTATGTATACGTTGCTTTGGTTCGTTATATGTATCCATGGTTTCGTTTTGCCTACATTCCCCATCTTCTGGCCCTTCTCATGTGTCCAGCCGTTCATATCCCTCCCATGTGTGAACCCGTTTTGATCTCTCATATGTGTTTTTTTTGCTACTTCTTATATGTGTTTACTCTGATACCTCACGATGTGTCCTCTTCTTCTAGTACCTCTCCATGTGTCCTCTTGTTCTGGTACCTCCCCATGTGTCCTCTTGTTCTGGTACCTCCCCATGTGTTCTCTCGTCTTAGAACCTCTCCTGTCGAACAATTTGGTGTTGTCCACTTTGTCAATACCCTTCACGATCTTATTCATTGTGATCAAATCCTCTTGGATTCTATTCCAAGACGATTTCGATTCTCAAGAATCCCATGACGATTCTGTTCATCGTATGTCATTCATCCATGTTACCTATCACCTCACCACTAGATGATATAATCAGGAGCTACACAAAAGAAGTTCCCACAGCCCCGTTCCTGTGCCAGGTAAGTGGACAACGGGCTCACTATAACCCGTGCTACTTGGAACTTTTTGTTCCAAGTAGCGAATTTTAAACAAACAACAACAGAAGATATTGTATTTTACGGGCTATTCATGCCCGTGCCATCTCTTGTGTGTGGCTTAATCTTTATCAATCATCAATCAGAAGAAGTTGTCTTTGAGAATGTAAGGAGAGACCTTACGAAACGCATCATTAGGCGTCAGACCCAAATAATAAGTAAACAGGAACTTTGGAGAGTTAATTTTTAATCTTCCTGCTGCAGTGAAAAAAACACGAATGCTGTTGACAATTGGGTTAAATGTCTAACAACTTCCAATTGTTTTAACAGTTAGTTGTGGTCTAGTGGGTATGGTATTGGATATGCTAAAGTGTACGGAGCGCCTGGCCGTCCGGGTTCGAATCCTTTAAAGGGAAGATTTTTCTGATGCATATGGCTTGAGGACCATTCAAGCTTGTCGTGCATATATATATATATATATATATATATATATATATATATATATATATATATATATATATATATATATATATATATATATATATATATAATATTAGATTAATACCAATAGGGAGGTCAGGTACATAATATAAATAGGTGAAGAGTACAGGTGAAAGAAGGAAAGAATGGGGCACAAATGGGGGGACGTAAATAGGAATGAATAATTTGGGAAAAAGGGTAGGAACCATATTCAAAGATTAATCAGGTGTAGTGGGCGTGACGTTTTGACGACATTGCTCAAAACACCACGCCCACTACACCTGATTAACCTTTGTATGTGCTTCCTTCCTTTTTCCTCACTTTATTCGTCCACGATTATGTCCTTCAATTATCCCCTATTTATGCCGTACTCACCACCTATATATATATATATATATATATATATATATATATATATATATATATATATATATATATATATATATATATATATATATATATATATATATATATATATTATTTTTTATTTTTTATTTTTTCTTATTTTTAATGTTATGATATTGGCTAAATTCGTTGTTGTTGCTGCTAAAGTTGAAGCACGTTTTAATACATAAAATGAAAGCAATCATTGCTAACAACAAGCTGAAATGCAATTCCACGAGCAGTTAAATCGCAGAGCAAAATATTGCGTTGTTGTGGGATATATGAAATTACCTTTTAATCTTTTGTAGTAGAGTCCTGCAACTTTAATGTGAATATAAACAGTTATGCAACATAGAAAATGCAATAAAAGAGGCACAGAGACCAAATATGACAAAATTAGCGAATAAATTAATTTGTTTTCGGTGTTTGGATTTATTTGTAAAATTGTCTGTTATTGTTTTCTTTATTCAACTGAAAAATTAATTCCTGCATTGTACTTTCGAAAATTTCTGCCATGTGGATCAAGGGAAAATTTGTTGCATTAAAAAAAAACTATTTTTTTGCACAGCAAGATTCAATTAACGTTTTTATATATATATATATATATATATATATATATATATATATATATATATATATATATATATATATATATATATATATATATATATATATATACCTGTATATGTATATATATATATCAGTATATTTTGGTAGCAGTCTTTCCTGTAGACATATATTATTAAATATGACCGAAAAAGTAAGATTAATAATTCTAACACGAATTTTCTCAATCTTTCGTACATTTCTTTTCACTGTTGGAGGTAAATCAAAAATCAATTCTCCAAAATTCATTTTATTTCTAGTCTGACGCGACACGAGCGCGTTTCGTAAAACTTATTACATTTTCAAAGACTTTAGTTCACAAATACACAACTGAATAGAACTTACGCATCTCCGATTTTATATCTACATTTGAGTGAGGTGGAAGGGGTGATGTGGCATTAACACAAGACAGAACAAGAGGTGGCATTAATAGGGTATTAATTTCATCAACACAAGACAGAAAAAGAGGTGGCATTAATAGGGTATTAATTTCATCAACACAAGACAGAACACGAAACAATAGGTATTGAATATAAGTGTTTGTAGAAAGCCTATTGGTCCATATTTCTTGATGCTTCTATATTGGAGCGGAGTCTTGAGGTGGGTAGAATATAGTTGTGCAATAATTGGCTGTTGATTGCTGGTGTTGACTTCTTGATGTGTAGTGCCTCGCAAACGTCAAGCCGCCTGCTATCGCTGTATCTATCGATGATTTCTGTGTTGTTTACTAGGATTTCTCTGGCGATGGTTTGGTTGTGGGAAGAGATTATATGTTCCTTAATGGAGCCCTGTTGCTTATGCATCGTTAAACGCCTAGAAAGAGATGTTGTTGTCTTGCCTATATACTGGGTTTTTTTGGAGCTTACAGTCCCCAAGTGGGCATTTGAAGGCATAGACGACGTTAGTCTCTTTTAAAGCGTTCTGTTTTGTGTCTGGAGAGTTTCTCATGAGTAGGCTGGCCGTTTTTATTAATATTAATAAATTAATGCCACCCTCTTGTTCTGTCTTGTGTTGATGAAATTAATACCCTATTAATGCCACCTCTTGTTCTGTCTTGTGTTAATGCCACATCACCCCTTCCACCTCACTCAAATGTAGATATAAAATCGGAGATGAGTAAGTTTCTATTCAGTTGTGTATTTGTGAACTAAAGTCTTTGAAAATGTAATAAGTTTTACGAAACGCGCTCGTGTCGCGTCAGACTAGAAATAAATATGAATTTTGGAGAATTGATTTTTTATTTACCTCCAACAGTAAAAAGAAATGTACGAAAGATTGAGAAAATTCGTGTTAAAATCATTAATCTTACTTTTTCGGTCATATTTAATAATATATATATATATATATATATATATATATATATATATATATATATATGATATATATATATATATGCGAACAAGCCTGAATGGTCCCCAGGACTATATGCGAATGAAAACTCACACCCCAGAAGTGACTCGAACCCATACTCCCAGAAGCAACACAACTGGTAACTACAGGGCGCCTTAATCCGCTTGACCATCACGGCCGTCAAAAGGAAGTGATAGCCGAGGCTATTTGAGCCACTTCCCCGACGGCAACTCGGATGGTAATCTTGGGCATAGCATTTCACCAAATCACCTCATTCTTTGGGGGCACACGTGAGGAACACAAATGCGAACAAGCCTGAATGGTCCCCAGGACTATATGCGAATGAAACTCACACCCCAGAAGTGACTCGAACCCATACTCCCAGAAGCAACACAACTGGTAACTACAGGCGCCTTAATCCGCTTGACCATCACGGCCGTCAAAAGGAAGTGATAGCCGAGGCTATTTGAGCCACTTCCCCGACGGCAACTCGGATGGTAATCTTGGGCATAGCATTTCACCAAATCACCTCATTCTTTGGGGCACACGTGAGGAACACAAATGCGAACAAGCCTGAATGGTCCCCAGGACTATATGCGAATGAAAACTCACACCCCAGAAGTGACTCGAACCCATACTCCCAGAAGCAACACAACTGGTAACTACAGGGCGCCTTAATCCGCTTGACCATCACGGCCGTCAAAAGGAAGTGATAGCCGAGGCTATTTGAGCCACTTCCCCGACGGCAACTCGGATGGTAATCTTGGGCATAGCATTTCACCAAATCACCTCATTCTTTGGGCACACGTGAGGAACACAAATGCGAACAAGCCTGAATGGTCCCCAGGACTATATGCGAATGAAAACTCACACCCCAGAAGTGACTCGAACCCATACTCCCAGAAGCAACACAACTGGTAACTACAGGGCGCCTTAATCCGCTTGACCATCACGGCCGTCAAAAAGGAAGTGATAGCCGAGGCTATTTGAGCCACTTCCCCGACGGCAACTCGGATGGTAATCTTGGGCATAGCATTTCACCAAATCACCTCATTCTTTGGGGCACACGTGAGGAACACAAATGCGAACAAGCCTGAATGGTCCCCAGGACTATATGCGAATGAAAACTCACACCCCAGAAGTGACTCGAACCCATACTCCCAGAAGCAACACAACTGGTAACTACAGGGCGCCTTAATCCGCTTGACCATCACGGCCGTCAAAGGAAGTGATAGCCGAGGCTATTTGAGCCACTTCCCCGACGGCAACTCGGATGGTAATCTTGGGCATAGCATTTCACCAAATCACCTCATTCTTTGGGGCACACGTGAGGAACACAAATGCGAACAAGCCTGAATGGTCCCCAGGACTATATGCGAATGAAAACTCACACCCCAGAAGTGACTCGAACCCATACTCCCAGAAGCAACACAACTGGTAACTACAGGGCGCCTTAATCCGCTTGACCATCACGGCCGTCAAAAGGAAGTGATAGCCGAGGCTATTTGAGCCACTTCCCCGACGGCAACTCGGATGGTAATCTTGGGCATAGCATTTCACCAAATCACCTCATTCTTTGGGGCACACGTGAGGAACACAAATGCGAACAAGCCTGAATGGTCCCCAGGACTATATGCGAATGAAAACTCACACCCCAGAAGTGACTCGAACCCATACTCCCAGAAGCAACACAACTGGTAACTACAGGGCGCCTTAATCCGCTTGACCATCACGGCCGTCAAAAGGAAGTGATAGCCGAGGCTATTTGATGGTCAAGCGGATTAAGGCGCCCTGTAGTTACCAGTTGTGTTGCTTCTGGGAGTATGGGTTCGAGTCACTTCTGGGGTGTGAGTTTTCATTCGCATATAGTCCTGGGGACCATTCAGGCTTGTTCGCATTTGTGTTCCTCACGTGTGCCCCAAAGAATGAGGTGATTTGGTGAAATGCTATGCCCAAGATTACCATCCGAGTTGCCGTCGGGGAAGTGGCTCAAATAGCCTCGGCTATCACTTCCTTTTGACGGCCGTGATGGTCAAGCGGATTAAGGCGCCCTGTAGTTACCAGTTGTGTTGCTTCTGGGAGTATGGGTTCGAGTCACTTCTGGGGTGTGAGTTTTCATTCGTATATAGTCCTGGGGACCATTCAGGCTTGTTCGCATTTGTGTTCCTCACGTGTGCCCCAAAGAATGAGGTGATTTGGTGAAATGCTATGCCCAAGATTACCATCCGAGTTGCCGTCGGGGAAGTGGCTCAAATAGCCTCGGCTATCACTTCCTTTTGACGGCCGTGATGGTCAAGCGGATTAAGGCGCCCTGTAGTTACCAGTTGTGTTGCTTCTGGGAGTATGGGTTCGAGTCACTTCTGGGGTGTGAGTTTTCATTCGCATATAGTCCTGGGGACCATTCAGGCTTGTTCGCATTTGTGTTCCTCACGTGTGCCCCAAAGAATGAGGTGATTTGGTGAAATGCTATGCCCAAGATTACCATCCGAGTTGCCGTCGGGGAAGTGGCTCAAATAGCCTCGGCTATCACTTCCTTTTGACGGCCGTGATGGTCAAGCGGATTAAGGCGCCCTGTAGTTACCAGTTGTGTTGCTTCTGGGAGTATGGGTTCGAGTCACTTCTGGGGTGTGAGTTTTCATTCGCATATAGTCCTGGGGACCATTCAGGCTTGTTCGCATTTGTGTTCCTCACGTGTGCCCCAAAGAATGAGGTGATTTGGTGAAATGCTATGCCCAAGATTACCATCCGAGTTGCCGTCGGGGAAGTGGCTCAAATAGCCTCGGCTATCACTTCCTTTTGACGGCCGTGATGGTCAAGCGGATTAAGGCGCCCTGTAGTTACCAGTTGTGTTGCTTCTGGGAGTATGGGTTCGAGTCACTTCTGGGGTGTGAGTTTTCATTCGCATATAGTCCTGGGGACCATTTAGGCTTGTTCGCATTTGTGTTCCTCACGTGTGCCCCAAAGAATGAGGTGATTTGGTGAAATGCTATGCCCAAGATTACCATCCGAGTTGCCGTCGGGGAAGTGGCTCAAATAGCCTCGGCTATCACTTCCTTTTGACGGCCGTGATGGTCAAGCGGATTAAGGCGCCCTGTAGTTACCAGTTGTGTTGCTTCTGGGAGTATGGGTTCGAGTCACTTCTGGGGTGTGAGTTTTCATTCGCATATAGTCCTGGGGACCATTCAGGCTTGTTCGCATTTGTGTTCCTCACGTGTGCCCCAAAGAATGAGGTGATTTGGTGAAATGCTATGCCCAAGATTACCATCCGAGTTGCCGTCGGGGAAGTGGCTCAAATAGCCTCGGCTATCACTTCCTTTTGACGGCCGTGATGGTCAAGCGGATTAAGGCGCCCTGTAGTTACCAGTTGTGTTGCTTCTGGGAGTATGGGTTCGAGTCACTTCTGGGGTGTGAGTTTTCATTCGCATATAGTCCTGGGGACCATTCAGGCTTGTTCGCATTTGTGTTCCTCACGTGTGCCCCAAAGAATGAGGTGATTTGGTGAAATGCTATGCCCAAGATTACCATCCGAGTTGCCGTCGGGGAAGTGGCTCAAATAGCCTCGGCTATCACTTCCTTTTGACGGCCGTGATGGTCAAGCGGATTAAGGCGCCCTGTAGTTACCAGTTGTGTTGCTTCTGGGAGTATGGGTTCGAGTCACTTCTGGGGTGTGAGTTTTCATTCATATATATATATATATATAATATATATATATAAACAATCTTTGGACAACACCCACCAGTGGGACTCGAACCCAGAAAGCACAACTACCTTCCAGTAGCTGGCATAACTAGTATGCTTTAACCCACTACGCCATCAGACCTTACAAAAGAAGTAGATAGTTCGAGATATATATATCTCAAACATCTCTACCTCCCGAAGGCACCAGATGAGTGAGGGGTCAGTCTGCAATTTTCGTCAAGCCACTGTCAATGTGAGAGAACTCGTGTCCAGAGTTCTCTCACATTGACAGTGGCTTGACGAAAATTGCAGACTGACCCCTCACTCATCTGGTGCCTTCGGGAGGTAGAGATGTTTGAGATATATATATCTCGAACTATCTACTTCTTTTGTAAGGTCTGATGGCGTAGTGGGTTAAAGCATACTAGTTATGCCAGCTACTGGAAGGTAGTTGTGCTTTCTGGGTTCGAGTCCCACTGGTGGGTGTTGTCCAAAGATTGTTTATATATATATATATATATATATATATATATGAATGAAAACTCACACCCCAGAAGTGACTCGAACCCATACTCCCAGAAGCAACACAACTGGTAACTACAGGGCGCCTTAATCCGCTTGACCATCACGGCCGTCAAAAGGAAGTGATAGCCGAGGCTATTTGAGCCACTTCCCCGACGGCAACTCGGATGGTAATCTTGGGCATAGCATTTCACCAAATCACCTCATTCTTTGGGGCACACGTGAGGAACACAAATGCGAACAAGCCTGAATGGTCCCCAGGACTATATGCGAATGAAAACTCACACCCCAGAAGTGACTCGAACCCATACTCCCAGAAGCAAACACAACTGGTAACTACAGGGCGCCTTAATCCGCTTGACCATCACGGCCGTCAAAAGGAAGTGATAGCCGAGGCTATTTGAGCCACTTCCCCGACGGCAACTCGGATGGTAATCTTGGGCATAGCATTCACCAAATCACCTCATTCTTTGGGGCACACGTGAGGAACACAAATGCGAACAAGCCTGAATGGTCCCCAGGACTATATGCGAATGAAAACTCACACCCCAGAAGTGACTCGAACCCATACTCCAGAAGCAACACAACTGGTAACTACAGGGCGCCTTAATCCGCTTGACCATCACGGCCGTCAAAAGGAAGTGATAGCCGAGGCTATTTGAGCCACTTCCCCGACGGCAACTCGGATGGTAATCTTGGGCATAGCATTTCACCAAATCACCTCATTCTTTGGGGCACACGTGAGGAACACAAATGCGAACAAGCCTAAATGGTCCCCAGGACTATATGCGAATGAAAACTCACACCCCAGAAGTGACTCGAACCCATACTCCAGAAGCAACACAACTGGTAACTACAGGGCGCCTTAATCCGCTTGACCATCACGGCGTCAAAAGGAAGTGATAGCCGAGGCTATTTGAGCCACTTCCCCGACGGCAACTCGGATGGTAATCTTGGGCATAGCATTTCACCAAATCACCTCATTCTTTGGGGCACACGTGAGGAACACAAATGCGAACAAGCCTGAATGGTCCCCAGGACTATATGCGAATGAAAACTCACACCCCAGAAGTGACTCGAACCCATACTCCCAGAAGCAACACAACTGGTAACTACAGGGCGCCTTAATCCGCTTGACCATCACGGCCGTCAAAGGAAGTGATAGCCGAGGCTATTTGAGCCACTTCCCCGACGGCAACTCGGATGGTAATCTTGGGCATAGCATTTCACCAAATCACCTCATTCTTTGGGGCACACGTGAGGAACACAAATGCGAACAAGCCTGAATGGTCCCCAGGACTATATGCGAATGAAAACTCACACCCCAGAAGTGACTCGAACCCATACTCCCAGAAGCAACACAACTGGTAACTACAGGGCGCCTTAATCCGCTTGACCATCACGGCCGTCAAAAGGAAGTGATAGCCGAGGCTATTTGAGCCACTTCCCCGACGGCAACTCGGATGGTAATCTTGGGCATAGCATTTCACCAAATCACCTCATTCTTTGGGGCACACGTGAGGAACACAAATGCGAACAAGCCTGAATGGTCCCCAGGACTATATACGAATGAAAACTCACACCCCAGAAGTGACTCGAACCCATACTCCCAGAAGCAACACAACTGGTAACTACAGGGCGCCTTAATCCGCTTGACCATCACGGCCGTCAAAAGGAAGTGATAGCCGAGGCTATTTGAGCCACTTCCCCGACGGCAACTCGGATGGTAATCTTGGGCATAGCATTTCACCAAATCACCTCATTCTTTGGGGCACACGTGAGGAACACAAATGCGAACAAGCCTGAATGGTCCCCAGGACTATATGCGAATGAAAACTCACACCCAGAAGTGACTCGAACCCATACTCCCAGAAGCAACACAACTGGTAACTACAGGGCGCCTTAATCCGCTTGACCATCAAATAGCCTCGGCTATCACTTCCTTTTGACGGCCGTGATGGTCAAGCGGATTAGAGGCGCCCTGTAGTTACCAGTTGTGTTGCTTCTGGGAGTATGGGTTTCGAGTCACTTCTGGGGTGTGAGTTTTCATTCGCATATAGTCCTGGGGACCATTCAGGCTTGTTCGCATTTGTGTTCCTCACGTGTGCCCCAAAGAATGAGGTGATTTGGTGAAATGCTATGCCCAAGATTACCATCCGAGTTGCCGTCGGGGAAGTGGCTCAATAGCCTCGGCTATCACTTCCTTTTGACGGCCGTGATGGTCAAGCGGATTAAGGCGCCCTGTAGTTACCAGTTGTGTTGCTTCTGGGAGTATGGGTTCGAGTCACTTCTGGTGTGTGAGTTTTCATTCGCATATAGTCCTGGGGACCATTCAGGCTTGTTCGCATTTGTGTTCCTCACGTGTGCCCCAAAGAATGAGGTGATTTGGTGAATGCTATGCCCAAGATTACCATCCGAGTTGCCGTCGGGGAAGTGGCTCAAATAGCCTCGGCTATCACTTCCTTTTGACGGCCGTGATGGTCAAGCGGATTAAGGCGCCCTGTAGTTACCAGTTGTGTTGCTTCTGGGAGTATGGGTTCGAGTCACTTCTGGGGTGTGAGTTTTCATTCGCATATAGTCCTGGGGACCATTCAGGCTTGTTCGCATTTGTGTTCCTCACGTGTGCCCCAAAGAATGAGGTGATTTGGTGAAATGCTATGCCCAAGATTACCATCCGAGTTGCCGTCGGGGAAGTGGCTCAAATAGCCTCGGCTATCACTTCCTTTTGACGGCCGTGATGGTCAAGCGGATTAAGGCGCCCTGTAGTTACCAGTTGTGTTGCTTCTGGGAGTATGGGTTCGAGTCACTTCTGGGGTGTGAGTTTTCATTCGCATATAGTCCTGGGGACCATTCAGGCTTGTTCGCATTTGTGTTCCTCACGTGTGCCCCAAAGAATGAGGTGATTTGGTGAAATGCTATGCCCAAGATTACCATCCGAGTTGCCGTCGGGGAAGTGGCTCAAATAGCCTCGGCTATCACTTCCTTTTGACGGCCGTGATGGTCAAGCGGATTAAGGCGCCCTGTAGTTACCAGTTGTGTTGCTTCTGGGAGTATGGGTTCGAGTCACTTCTGGGGTGTGAGTTTTCATTCGCATATAGTCCTGGGGACCATTCAGGCTTGTTCGCATTTGTGTTCCTCACGTGTGCCCCAAAGAATGAGGTGATTTGGTGAAATGCTATGCCCAAGATTACCATCCGAGTTGCCGTCGGGGAAGTGGCTCAAATAGCCTCGGCTATCACTTCTTTTTGACGGCCGTGATGGTCAAGCGGATTAAGGCGCCCTGTAGTTACCAGTTGTGTTGCTTCTGGGAGTATGGGTTCGAGTCACTTCTGGGGTGTGAGTTTTCATTCGCATATAGTCCTGGGACCATTCAGGCTTGTTCGCATTTGTGTTCCTCACGTGTGCCCCAAAGAATGAGGTGATTTGGTGAAATGCTATGCCCAAGATTACCATCCGAGTTGCCGTCGGGGAAGTGGCTCAAATAGCCTCGGCTATCACTTCCTTTTGACGGCCGTGATGGTCAAGCGGATTAAGGCGCCCTGTAGTTACCAGTTGTGTTGCTTCTGGGAGTATGGGTTCGAGTCACTTCTGGGGTGTGAGTTTTCATTCGCATATAGTCCTGGGGACCATTCAGGCTTGTTCGCATATATATATATATATATATATATATATATATATATATATATATATATATATATATATATATTATTAAATATGACCGAAAAAGTAAGATTAATGATTTTAACACGAATTTTCTCAATCTTTCGTACATTTCTTTTTACTGTTGGAGGTAAATAAAAAATCAATTCTCCAAAATTCATATTTATTTCTAGTCTGACGCGACACGAGCGCGTTTCGTAAAACTTATTACATTTTCAAAGACTTTAGTTCACAAATACACAACTGAATAGAACTTACTCATCTCCGATTTTATATCTACATTTGAGTGAGGTGGAAGGGGTGATGTGGCATTAACACAAGACAGAACAAGAGGTGGCATTAATAGGGTATTAATTTCATCAACACAAGACAGAACAAGAGGTGGCATTAATTTATTAATTAATAAAAACGGCCAGCCTACTCATGAGAAACTCTCCAGACACAAAACAGAACGCTTTAAAAGAGACTAACGTCGTCTATGCCTTCAAATGCCCACTTGGGGACTGTAAGCTCCAAAAAACCCAGTATATAGGCAAGACAACAACATCTCTTTCTAGGCGTTTAACGATGCATAAGCAACAGGGCTCCATTAAGGAACATATAATCTCTTCCCACAACCAAACCATCGCCAGAGAAATCCTAGTAAACAACACAGAAATCATCGATAGATACAGCGATAGCAGGCGGCTTGACGTTTGCGAGGCACTACACATCAAGAAGTCAACACCAGCAATCAACAGCCAATTATTGCACAACTATATTCTACCCACCTCAAGACTCCGCTCCAATATAGAAGCATCAAGAAATATGGACCAATAGGCTTTCTACAAACACTTATATTCAATACCTATTGTTTCGTGTTCTGTCTTGTGTTGATGAAATTAATACCCTATTAATGCCACCTCTTTTTCTGTCTTGTGTTGATGAAATTAATACCCTATTAATGCCACCTCTTGTTCTGTCTTGTGTTAATGCCACATCACCCCTTCCACCTCACTCAAATGTAGATATAAAATCGGAGATGCGTAAGTTCTATTCAGTTGTGTATTTGTGAACTAAAGTCTTTGAAAATGTAATAAGTTTTACGAAACGCGCTCGTGTCGCGTCAGACTAGAAATAAAAATGAATTTTGGAGAATTGATTTTTGATTTACCTCCAACAGTGAAAAGAAATGTACGAAAGATTGAGAAAATTCGTGTTAGAATTATTAATCTTACTTTTTCGGTCATATTTAATAATATATGTCTACAGGAAAGACTGCTACCAAAATATACTGATATATATATATACATATACAGGTATATATATATATATATATATATATATATATATATATATATATATATATATATATAATATATATATATTATATATATATATAAAAACGTTAATTGAATCTTGCTGTGCAAAAAAATAGTTTTTTTTTAATGCAACAAATTTTCCCTTGATCCACATGGCAGAAATTTTCGAAAGTACAATGCAGGAATTAATTTTTCAGTTGAATAAAGAAAACAATAACAGACAATTTTACAAATAAATCCAAACACCGAAAACAAATTAATTTATTCGCTAATTTTGTCATATTTGGTCTCTGTGCCTCTTTTATTGCATTTTCTATGTTGCATAACTGTTTATATTCACATTTAAAGTTGCAGGACTCTACTACAAAAGATTAAAAGGTAATTTCATATATCCCACAACAACGCAATATTTTGCTCTGCGATTTAACTGCTCGTGGAATTGCATTTCAGCTTGTTGTTAGCAATGATTGCTTTCATTTTAGTATTAAAACGTGCTTCAACTTTAGCAGCAACAACAACGAATTTAGCCAATATCATAACATTAAAAATAAGAAAAAATAAAAAATAAAAAATAATATATATATATATATATATATATATATATATATATATATAATATATATATATATATATATATATATATATATATATATATATATATATATATAGGTGGTGAGTACGGCATAAATAGGGGATAATTGAAGGACATAATCGTGGACGAATAAAGTGAGGAAAAAGGAAGGAAGCACATACAAAGGTTAATCAGGTGTAGTGGGCGTGGTGTTTTGAGCAATGTCGTCAAAACGTCACGCCCACTACACCTGATTAATCTTTGAATATGGTTCCTACCCTTTTTCCCAAATTATTCATTCCTATTTACGTCCCCCCATTTGTGCCCCATTCTTTCCTTCTTTCACCTGTACTCTTCACCTATTTATATTATGTACCTGACCTCCCTATTGGTATTAATCTAATATATATATATATATATATATATATATATATATATATATATAATATATATATATATATATATATATATATAAATATATTATAATATATATATGCACGACAAGCTTGAATGGTCCTCAAGCCATATGCATCAGAAAAATCTTCCCTTTAAAGGATTCGAACCCGGACGGCCAGGCGCTCCGTACACTTTAGCATATCCAATACCATACCCACTAGACCACAACTAACTGTTAAAACAATTGGAAGTTGTTAGACATTTAACCCAATTGTCAACAGCATTCGTGTTTTTTTCACTGCAGCAGGAAGATTAAAAATTAACTCTCCAAAGTTCCTGTTTACTTATTATTTGGGTCTGACGCCTAATGATGCGTTTCGTAAGGTCTCTCCTTACATTCTCAAAGACAACTTCTTCTGATTGATGATTGATAAAGATTAAGCCACACACAAGAGATGGCACGGGCATGAATAGCCCGTAAAATACAATATCTTCTGTTGTTGTTTGTTTAAAATTCGCTACTTGGAACAAAAAGTTCCAAGTAGCACGGGTTATAGTGAGCCCGTTGTCCACTTACCTGGCACAGGAACGGGGCTGTGGGAACTTCTTTTGTGTAGCTCCTGATTATATCATCTAGTGGTGAGGTGATAGGTAACATGGATGAATGACATACGATGAACAGAATCGTCATGGATTCTTGAGAATCGAAATCGTCTTGGAATAGAATCCAAGAGGATTTGATCACAATGAATAAGATCGTGAAGGGTATTGACAAAGTGGACAACACCAAATTGTTCGACAGGAGAGGTTCTAAGACGAGAGAACACATGGGGAGGTACCAGACAAGAGGACACATGGGGAGGTACCAGAACAAGAGGACACATGGAGAGGTACTAGAAGAAGAGGACACATCGTGAGGTATCAGAGTAAACACATATAAGAAGTAGCAAAAAAAACACATATGAGAGATCAAAACGGGTTCACACATGGGAGGGATATGAACGGCTGGACACATGAGAAGGGCCAGAAGATGGGGAATGTAGGCAAAACGAAACCATGGATACATATAACGAACCAAAGCAACGTATACATAAGGTAGGGGATACAGGAGATACAGGAGATGAAACAGAAAACAAACCCACATGGAAGGGGGTCCTGAACGAGGAAACCATGGGAACATAAAGAGGATGCACATGAAAGAGGGGACACATTAGAGGGAAAATAACGAGGGTATTTAGGGGTCGTACCTGAACTAGAGACAGACACGAGAGGGAGTGGAAGGAGGTCACACACTAAATAGGACTGCCAAGAATTAAATAGTAAACTTACTAATAGTAAACTAGTAAACAAACAAAGAGACTTGAACGAGGGGAACCAGCAAAGGCACCAGAATGAGGGGATACTCTAAGGGTATACCAAAATGAGGGGATACACTCAGGAAATACCACAACTATGGGATACATAGCAGGAATCAAAACAAGAGGGACCTTATATGTAAGATCATAAACTCTGAGGAGGTTAGAGTGGTCTTCACAACTACGAATCCAGTTTATATGTAGCAAACACACACTAAACATTGTTTCAAGAGGTTATGTATAAAAAGAGGGTTTTCAAACTTTGGTTCGAAAACGGAAGTTTGTTGGGAGTTTTTCGTGAATGCATTTTCGTGAAAAACAGGAAAAAAGGTGGAAGGAAAAACAGAGGAAGGAAATATTCACTGGCAAGTATATATTTATGACTCAATATGAGGCAGTTCTAGCCATACGAAGCAGTTCTAGCCATACGAGGCAGCTCTAGCCATACGAGGCAGTTCTAGCCATACGAAGCAGTTCTAGCCATACGAAGCAGTTCTAGCCATACGAAGCAGTTCTAGCCATACGAGGCAGCTCTAGCCATACGAGGCAGTTCTAGCCATACGAGGCAGCTCTAGCCATACGAGGCAGTTCTAGCCATACGAGGCAGTTCTAGCCATACGAGGCAGTTCTAGCCATACGAGGCAGTTCTAGCCATACGAAGCAGTTCTAGCCATACGAGGCAGTTCTAGCCATACGAAGCAGTTCTAGCCATACGAAGCAGTTCTAGCCATTCGAGGCAGTTCATACGAGGCAGTTCAACCCGTTACTCTTCGTTGACTGTAAATTAAGCTCGTTAAAGTTTTCCGATTCTTCGTTAATTATTAACAGAGGTTAACGATATACACACACATAGTGTATAGCGTAACAAGGGGGGTGCTGATATCTAAATTGTAAATTTTTATTGTTTTACAATTTTAAATTGAATCGAAATTATTTGGCCCAATTTATAAATATATATTTTTTAAAATGATTTAAAAAGTTAATCAAAATCAAATATACGGCAAATGATAAAAGCGCATTTTATATTTTTAATGATACCAAAGAGCTAGGCAATGACATTTATTCAAAATAAATCATTATTGTTTTAATTCGTTTTTAATATAAATATTCATTTGAAAATAGGAAATTTCTCCATACATGAGCTAGTAATACCATTAATTAATGATCCAACTAACTAACTAGCAAACTAACGATTATTTAATGTCTGTAACTAATCTACTAACAAGTTTCATTAACGATTGACCCAGGATATAATTGTACTCATTAGCTTTCGTACCTCACCTCTCTGGAGGAAATAATTCTTTCAGCAGGTTCCTGAATTTTAAGTTTGAGATAGACAGCGGCTGGCGAAAATATACATGAGCCAAGCTCTTCCCTGCACCTCAAGGTGCTCAAAGATGCAGTTCGTAAAGCAAGTGGGAGATCGGTGCTTTATAATGCAATGAGGAACACCATCTGACGGCGCAATGAATATTTTATCTTATTAATAAATTTATACATGGACCGGGAATCAAGAATGTGAAGGGAGAGGGAGAGAGAGAGAGAGAGAGAGAGAGAGAGAGAGAGAGAGAGAGAGAGAGAGAGAGAGAGAGAGAGAGAGAGAGAGAGAGAGAGAGAGATGCTGAAATTCTTGCGACATTAATCTGACAGGAAATGACTGTATATCCCGACTATCATTGGTTGCAATGTAATCAACAATGCAGTTAGAGGGAAGATGATTCTGCGTCTGATCTTTTCCTAATGTCTCCACTAAGTGGAATTGAAGATTCCATGAGGCCTTTTGCCCGAGTTTGAGGACCACCTCCAAAGTGTCAAGCCCTGAAAAACATTCAAGAACGTCGTCCTCATTGTGTAGAACCTGAAAGTCAGTCAACCGGTGGCGATCTCACTTAGATGCAAGCACAAGAAATCACGGGAATCACACATCCTACTTGACCACCTTCCAAAGCGATTTTTTTGGGGGGGAGGAGGAGAACTATGAAAAAAGCAGGCTGACTATGAACACTCTCGGTGCCTGCCCTCGTGAGCAAGACAGCTAAACATCTCATAGCACTCTGTCGATTTTCTTGCCTGCTTGACAAGGCAAGAAAAGAACTTCACTATTCAGTGTTTTGCGGCTGCGAAACACTGAATAGTGAAGAAGTTCCTTGAAAAATCGTTGCGCATGCAACACTCTCCTGATTCAACCCGTTCTCGCACTTTCTTACAGTCAATATTGACTTATTAATTACGTGCATATGTGACATACTAAACATACTAGTTTACCTTGAAAAGCTTCATAGAAAACACCGACCTTACCTAACTTTCTTAGTATGTTAAGATAAGCATCTTATTGCTTCGTAATTACAATTATTACTTAACCTATACCTATAATAGATCTCAGTGTTCTCAAGGATCTCAGTGTTCCTTACTGTCAGGCCCAACAGGGGCCTGACAACTGAGTTGACAGCACTCGGTATTCGTAATCCTGAGGTTCCAGGTTCGATCCCCGGTGGAAGCAGAAACAAATGGGGCAGAGTTTCTTTCATCTTGTTTCGCCTGTTCACATAGCAGTAAATAGGTACCTGGGAGTTAGACAGCTGCTACAAGCTGCTTGAAGCTGAAAGTCCATTTCATAGAATTCGTTATTTTTTTTTTTTTTAAGTGTATTGTCATTTTTTGGTACACGCAACAAGGACATAACGCGCATTATGAACTGGTGTAAAACTTGTGAATATGAAATGTAAAGCTGAAATATTTTACATTTTCGGGGAAAAAAACGGTATTGTTGTAATCATTTAAATGTTGACACATTGGTGAAAATTTTTTATTCCGAATATTCAGAGGGTGAAAATGTATTAAAAAATTTTCTCAAAACTTTTCACTCTGTAAATATTTTAGTTGTGGTCAGGCAAAGATTATTGATACTAAGTACGACCTGGTCGGTATTCACTGATAAATGCGACCAGCATACATTCGAAGATACGACCAGCATACACTCGAAGATACGACCAGCAAACACTCGAAGATACGACCAGCATACACTCGAAGATACGACCAGCATACATTCGAAGATACGACCAGCATACACTCGAAGATACGACCAGCATACACTCGAAGATACGACCAGCATACACTCGAAGATACGACCAGCATACACTCGAAGATACGACCAGCATACACTCGAAGATACGACCAGTATTCACCCGAAGATACGACCAGCATGCACTCGAAGATACGACCAGCATACACTCGAAGATACGACCAGTATACACC
Organism: Procambarus clarkii; assembly: GCF_040958095.1. Lineage (NCBI taxonomy): Eukaryota > Metazoa > Arthropoda > Malacostraca > Decapoda > Cambaridae > Procambarus > Procambarus clarkii. The sequence continues at coordinate 12,965,073 of NC_091230.1, read as the reverse complement.
AGAAGATACGACCAACATACACCCGAAGATACGACCAGCATACACTCGAAGATACGACCAGCATACACTCGAAGATACGACCAGCATACACTCGAAGATACGACCAGCATACACTCGAAGATACAACCAGCATACACTCGAAGATACGACCAGCATACACACGAAGATACGACCAGCATACACCGGAAGATACGACCATCATACACCCGAAGAAACGACCAGCATACACACGTAGATACGACTAGCACACACTCGAAGATACGACCATCATACACCCGAAGAAACGACCAGCATACACCCGTAGTTACGACCAGCATACACTCGAAGATACGACCATCATACACCCGAAGATACGACCAATATACACTCGAAGATACGACCAGCATATACTCGAAGATACTTTTAGCATACACTCGAACATACTTCCAGCATACACTCGAAGATACGACCAGCATACACTCGAAGATACGACCAACATGCACTCGAAGATACGACCAGCATACACTCGAAGATACGACCAGCATACACTCGAAGATACGACCAACATGCACTCGAAGATACGACCAGCATACACTCGAAGATACGACCAACATGCACTCGAAGATACGACCAGCATACACTCGAAGATACGACCAACATGCACTCGAAGATACGACCAACATACACCCGAAGATACGACCAGCATACACCCGAAGATACGACCAGCATACACTCGAAGATACGACCAGCATACACTCGAAGATACGACCAACATACACCCGAAGATACGACCAGCATACACTCGAAGATACGACCAGCATACACTCGAAGATACGACCAGCATACACTCGAAGATACGACCAGCATACACTCACAAATACGAGATGTATAACACAGGTATATTCCAGTAGCCAGCCTTCATACCAGTGATTTAGGTGAAGCAGTAGACCAAGGCAGAATGAAGAAACATACCTCTTCCTCCCCCTCCCTTCCTCCTTCCCTCTCCTGTCCATCCTTCCCTTCCCCTGCCCTTCCCCCCTTCCTCCTTCCTCCCTCATTCCCCTCCTCCCTCTACCCCCTCTCGTCTTGGCTACACATACACACACACAAACACACACACTGTAAACGACTTGACTGTTGAAGTGGAGTCTTATATGTCGATGTTAGCAGATGATGCAAAACTAATGAGGAGGGTTGAGACAGACGAGGGTTGTAAGATTCTCCAGGATGACTTGAAACGGTTGCAGAGCTGGTCCGAGAAATGGCTGCTAGAGTTCAACACCAGCAAGTGTAAGGTGATGGAAATGGGATCAGGAACCAGGAGAAAGGCCAATACACGATGATGGGAAACTACCTCTCTATAACGACTGGAGAAAAGAGACCTGGCAGTGGACATAACACCAAACCTAACTCAAGAGGCTCATATAAATAGAATAACGTCAGGCGAATACCTTACCTTCGCAAAAGTCAGAACATCCTTCATAAACTTGAATAAGAAGGCTTTTAGATCACTGTGTACCGCCTGTGTGAGGTCAGTCTTAGAGTATGGCGTCCCATCGTGGAGCTCCCATAAATAAAAAACACATAAGGAAGCTCGAAAAGGTGCTGAAGTTTGCAACGAGACTCGTCCCAGGGCTGCAAGGGATGAGGTACGAAGACATACTGAAAGAACTAAACCTGACCACGTTAGAAAGGAGGAGAGAAAGAGAGGGACATGATACAGATATATAAAATACTTAAGAGGGATTGACAAGGTGGAAACAGATGAAATGTTTGCAATGAATATCAACAGAACAAGGAGGCATGGATGGAAGCTTGAGACCGATGTGTCATAGGGAAATTAGAAAGTTTCCTTGAGCGTAAGGGTAGTGAGTAAATGGAATGACCCAAAGGAGCAGATTGTAGAAGCTAACTCCATTCATAACTTTGAATGCAGTATGAAGAAGAAGTACCTGTAGATGTAGTATGAAGGGAAAGTGTCCCTAAATACAGTATGAAGGGACAGTGTCTGTAGATGCAGTATGAGAGAAAAGTATCTCTAAAGGATGAAATATCAGGTGTAAACGAATAACTTTTGAGTTTAATGTATGTCTCGTGTTTGGTCTAGGTAATTATGTATTGTGGTGAAAGTATGTTGGTGTGGATGATTTCTTTTTAGAGAAAGCCAATAATAACCACTGAATATCACTTGGCTAGCAAAAATGGCAAAAAAAGGAATATAAGGATTTTGTCCAAAATATAGTTCCATTGACGCTATGTCGATAGCTTGGAAAATAGACATTGCTTTCTTACGTAGACAGTCATGAAAAGGAGCACCAAAACTACTTAGTTAATCAGAACAAGAGTCGATGAACCAACTAATAGATGAAATAGACACAAATCAAATTCATTGCACTCTGAGGCTAATGATTAAGTGAGCTGATGAAGTAATTCACTTCCCTCTGGATGGCATCAAACTTGCTCTGATGGCTGTGAGAGAACCACTCTAGAAAATGGCGAACGAGACATGTGTAGAACCAAAGTAATAGAGAAGACGTGGATTATTCTCATAATCTTTTTTGTAAAGTTCAATGACAATATGCTGTCCGGAGATATATACTCTAAATATCAATCCCAAAATAAAGATAACTTACATCATATATCGTGGTTCACAGCCATGATATATACTGGTAAAAATCACAGTCAGAACATACTCTGTTTACCACAGAGGTTTTCCCTATACTTATAAAATAGGTACAAAATTAGAAACTAGTATAAAGTGCCAAAGAAATTAATCTGTATTGGGAGAAGATAGACGAGGTTAATAATACCATTCACAGATTTATACGTAGTTATGATCATAAGGTTAATGTGTCTGGAACCATTACATTACACCACCGGCAGTTGAAAAGGCAGAGCCCAAGACCTGATAACCGGTCGTGCAGGAACAATGAGGCCAAGTACACAGAACGACAAGAAACGATAAGCTCCAGAAGACGCTCAATAAGGAGAGCAACACGACCACTGAGGCAGAATAGACGGAAGAAATCAACGGGAACTGATAAAGAGGCTCAAGCAGAGGACCGCTAACAGAGGTCATAACCATTGAATGAGATTATGGGGGAAACAACCTTATGGGTGATCCAAATTAATGCCATTAGCATGATCGTTGGAAAATGGCCAATCCCAGGTGGGAGGGGGAATCCATGGGAGAGTTAAATCGAATGGAAAAGTGTTATAAGATGTATGGGGAATTAATGCTGAAAGGGAACGGTAATTACCTGCCATAGCAGGGTTCAGTGCCTGTGTTAGAGGTAATAGATGGTTGGATCAATGGTTGAAAGATGTAGGCAATATGGAAAGGGTGACTTGTGATCCTGGTGGAGGCTCAGTGTCTGTACTGATGGTCTGGGCAGAAGTTATGGGCCTCAGAGTGGCACACTGTCTGTACTGATGGTCTGGGCAGAAGCTATGGGCCTCAGAGTGGCACACTGTCTGTACTGATGGTCCGGGAAGAAGGTATTGGCCTCAGAGTGGCAGTGTCTGTACTGATGGTCTTGTGCTACTGAATACCTGGAAAAGCTGCTATTTCTCGTGACGACATATCGTTTCTTCTAATTATGAAACTAACTATCAGCCATTTATACGTAAATGAAGATTATTCGACTAGTATTTTGATTACTAAGGATTGGGTGTACGCGGGATTGGGTGAATACGTATGTGGGGTGCGGACTGTGCCTTCAAGAAAGATGAATAGGTTGTTTAATGGGTCGAATGTACTAATTCAAAGGGCGTGACGTCAGCACTTTGCCTATTATAGCCAATTAGGTGCATTATTTAGTTCGCCTGACAAGGGTTGCTTTATACTGTTGTTTTACAGTTGTAAATATGAAAATAAAATTTCGAATTCATAAGATATTTATCAGAGCGGCAGAGAGACTAATGAACAAAACAGAGTTATATTTTAATTGCTTTAAATTGGTTGTGAGAAGGAGTGATCCTGCCCACTCCCAGTTGCGTATCTGATTGGCGATTCTTACAGAAAATAATGCTCAGTTACGTAAAATAATTACAATCCTAATTTTAACAAAGGGTTTCAACAGATGAACTTTATACTTAATTGCAAATTAACAAAACATTTTTTTTACAATTCTTCTTGGTATTATCGATGGTTCTAAAGATGGGCTCGTTAAGTTCAAACAAATAATTCAGTGCTTCAAAGATAAAAATAAATCATTTATAATTTGAGGGAGCCGGTCGGCCGAGCGGACAGCACGCTGGACTTGTGATCCTGGGTTCGATCCCAGGCGCCGGCGAGAAACAATGGGCAGAGTTTCTTTCACCCTATGCCCCTGTTACCTAGCAGTAAAATAGGTACCTGGGTGTTAGTCAGCTGTCACGGGCTGCTTCCTGGGGGTGGAGGCCTGGTCGAGGACCGGGCCGCGCGGACACTAAAAAAAAAAGCCCCGAAATCATCTCAAGATAACCTCAAGATAACCCTGTTGAATAATGAACAAAAACCAGTCTTAGCTCATATTGCATTGCGATTGTGAAAGTATAACAACCACAACTTCACAATTCCCGTGTTTTAGTCAAATTATAAGCATCGTAAGATTGACGTTTTCACGGATTAATGAATAACTATTTCGAGTGGTTCGAAACCGTGGAACGATTTCGAACACTTTCGTGTTAAAAAAATATAAATCACGTCATATTAGACGGTGATTATATCATGATAACGAGCGCGGGATGAAGTTGGGCGTGACACTTCAACCCTTGCTTAATAGTCGCAATTTGGGCTATTGACTATGCATCGTATATAGGAATGTTATATAAGGAATGTTATATAAGGCATGTTATATATAGGTTATTAATAGGAATGACGTATAAGGAATGTTAATGTAGATATCTGTAGATATCTGCATCAAGAGTTTGTGAGGTGGCATGACGGTGATGTAATGAGGTAGTGAGGCAGTGGCGTAGTGAGGTAGTGGTGTAGTGAGGTAACAGTGAGGCGAGGCGGGGTTGTGATGGGATAGGTGTGAGTGGTGAGGTACTTCATATTATGAGGTGAGGTGGTTTACCAAGAAGGTACTGAACAGGAGGTCGTGAGACGACAAACTAATTCATATTAATATGTATTAGGGCCAGAATGATTTATAGAATAGATTGATATTCATTATTGTACCCTCTTGAACACGTGTGTTGGTACGTGTTTCGAACCATTGGCCATCATTTTCTCCAAGCTCGACAGCACCCGACTATACTCGACCCCTCAATACCACTCGACCCCCACACCAATGCTCGACCCATACACCACCCTCGGCCTCACACACCACTCGACTCGTTCAACACCCTTCAACTTGTCAGCTGTCAGCACCAACACAATTAAAGACTAACACCCCCTCCAACTACGAAGTATACCCCACCCCATTCCCCTGCCCCAGCTAAATACCGCCCCTCCGAACGCCTCCAAAACATCGCTCGTCGACCCCACCTCCCTCCCCAACCTCCAAGTACCACACACCTTGAATACCATCATCAAGTATCGCCCCTCCAACACAACAAGGGGGCAGCAGGCTAGAAGAGAGGCCACCAAGCCAAACGTACACACAACAGGTGGTTTACCTTCTGTATTGATTATCTGTCTCAGAGCATGGCCACCTGGGACCCCCTCCCAGCTTCTGCCTCCCCCTCTCTTATTCCTGACCCTTACGTGTGACTGGTCTCTCTCTCTCTCTCTCTTTCTCTTGGTCTCTCTCTCTCTTGGTCTCTCTCTCTCTTGGTCTCTCTCTCTCTTGGTCTCTCTCTCTTGGTCTCTCTCTCTCTCTTGGTCTCTCTCTCTCTCTCTTGGTCTCTCTCTCTCTCTCTCTCTCTTCTCTCTCTTGGTCTCTCTCTCTCTCTCTCTCTTGGTCTCTCTCTCTCTCTTGGTCTCTCTCCTCTCTCTTGGTCTCTCTCTCTCTCTCTCTCTTGGTCTCTCTCTCTCTCTCTTCTTGGTCTCTCTCTCTCTCTCTCTCTCTTGATCTCTCTCTATATCTGTCATAACCTAACCTCTTTATCTTTATCTGTTATTATCTAGCCTGTGTATTTTAACATACTTCGACCTATTTGACATTACCTCCAAGCCTACCCTCTATCAATAGCCTACCTTCTACCAAATCGGATAACACAAAGTCTATACGCTATCCTTTTGGTCGTCAGTAGAATCTCGTGATCGTCGTTGACCTCGAGTATGGTCATATTAGATCGCCAGCACCTTTGGGCCCTGGTTTTTTACTTTCATACTTTTGGTTCATTTGCTGCAATCACTGCTCTTCTCGAAAATTTTTTTTCTACCCAACCACTTGGGTTGGACGGTAAAGGGACGGTCTCGATTGCTGCAGGTTGGGCGTTCAATCCCCGACCGTCCATAAGTGGTTTGCACAATTCCTTTCCCTCCGTCCCATCCCAAATCCTTATCCTGATCCCTTCCCAGTGCTAAATAGTCGTAATAGCTTGGTGCTTCCCCCCCCCCCACCTGATAGTTCCTTTCCCTTCCCTTCTTAAAATACCTAAAAATAGAATTGGAAATACAAATAATGTAGGTCAAATTTCCCCTTCGAACCAAGGCAAACGTCGGCTGTATGTTAAGTCGAGCCCTAATCCAGCCTTTAACGGTAATTATGACTTAATCACTGCAAAGGATATGTGATTAACTTTTACGAGTCTACCATGGGAAAATCATCTTCCGTTGTTTAAAATATATCACCAATTCCAGAGACCCAGAGCTCTGAAGGAGTCCAAAAGGTTATCATTATCCACAATTTACGGGTTCCTGGTGGACCCCGGGGGCGCCCTGGGATCGACCACTGTAGTGAGGATGCTAAAATGTTGTGCGTTCGTATGGAGTAAATATGGAACACTGAAGGACGGCGATTTACAAATCCTTAGTCGTCTACGGGCTCACCATAGCCCGTGCTACCTGGAACTTTTTGCTCCAGCAAAAAAAACAACAACAACCTTAGTCGTGTACTGAGACAATCCAGTTTATAACTGCGAGCAGTTATAACGTATCACTATGATAGCGATTGTCAATATGCAACATTGATAGTTATAGTACAATAAAGATCTTAAAATGATACATGTTGTATAACAAGGATGTTACATTGGTAGCCAGAGTGGAGTGGAGATGCTACAGTGATAGCGAAAAGATATCGAAAAGTATCGTAAAAAATGTTTTCAAATAGGGCAATTGTGTAGTTAAAGATATTACAATGAGAGCTGTTGAGTGTAGTGACGATTGTTGCTCCTGCTCATCACCTGGACAAAGTCGAGTCCATCAGCTAGTTCTAAAATTAATAACCAAGACCTGAAATAGCCTGACCTACCCAGCTTTACCCCCCCCCCCCCCCCCCCCTTCTCCCGGAGAAACTATCTCCGTAACGAAGGCTATTATTACCTCAGAGCGACCTCGCCTGCATCTCTTAGTCTACAAGGAACTAGGTTTCTAAACTAGTTTACGTTAGTTATACTCCTGCAAATAGGCCAGCAGTTCCCTCATCTTAATAGCCTAACTTGTCTGTGCAGGCGATGAGTCACAATAACGTGGCTAAAGTATGTTTACCAGACCATACACTAGAAAGTGAAGGGACGACGACGTTTCGGTCCGTCCTGGACCTTTCTCAATCGACTTGAGAATGGTCCAGGACGGACCGAAACGTCGTCGTCCCTTCACCTTCTAGTGTGTGGTCTGGTCAACTAACTTGTCTGTTTTTTTTCCCTCTCCAGCAAATAGTTAAGATTTTTTTTTCATAGCCTGTTTAACCCTAGATTAGGTCTTTCAAGCGTGCTGTTACAGCAAGGTTGCTTCTTACAACATGTAGCTATGTAGACTACTTTCCTCAACATGTAGAAAGTTTTGACTATTTCTATGTTGTAGCCTAGAAAACTCCTCTCCCGTATGAAGTAACATCTATTACTTATGTCAACATGTAGTAATCTAGACTACCTCTCACAACATGAAGCAACCAGGACTACTTCTCTAAATATGTAGTAAGCTATACTACCTCACTCATCATTTAGCAGCGTTAGACTACCTATCTTAAACACGTAATAACCTTGATTAAGTCTGTATGAATTAGCCTAGACTACTTCTCTCAACATGCAGTGACATAGACAACTCAGTATGCAGTAGCCTTGACTACTCACAACATGTAGGAGTCTAAACTACTTTTAGGTTAAATAGTTAGGGCCTGTAAAAGGCTCTAACTATTTAGGGCCTGGAAAAGGCTCTAACTATTTAGGGCCTTATGCATATCTTCTCAGTTGTCATAGTTTCATCTAATCTTTTCTAATTTTCCTCGAGTTTTCTGGATCTCTTCATCAGTGCATCAATGTTTCTTATAGACACTGGTAGAATGGCTCTTCATTCACCCACACCTTTCACTCTCCTTCCTTCAAAGTGCACTCTCTCAATCATCTTTATCTATCCTAGTCTCGCTTAGCTCCCGGTAGCCCACCTTAGCTTTACCTATTCCTTGTTCATACAGCTTCAGTCGTTAATAGTCACAGTTACAGCTTCGCTAATCTCCAGTTGACCTTACTTAACTTTACCCAGCTTCCGCAAGCCTTTTCTAGTTTCACATAGTTTTATCCATCTTCAAGTACCTTTCACTCAGCTTCACATAACCTCGTTTTCACTCAGCTTCACATACCCTTATTCATCTTCCAGCTTCACATAACCTTATCCATCTTCAATTACCCTTCACTCAGCTTCACATACCCTTATCCATCTTCAAGTACCTTTCACTCAGCTTCACATAACCTTATCCATCTTCATTTAATCTTAACCCAGCTCCATGTCACCTCACCAATCTGCTCAAAACTTCACTTTAGCCTCTTTTAGCTTAATCAATCTCACTCAGCTTTACATTATCTCATAGAGCTACTTCTAACTTAGTCAAGCTTCAACTAGCTTTCCTCAATACCCTCTGGAGCAACGCCCATCCCATCAAAAACAAAAATAGTTTCGCTTAGCGTGTTACCATCCACTTGCGGAGTGTTTCAGCCCAGCTCTTGTAACTGCCCCGATTTGTTGTTCTGGCTTCATTGAAGCCACACCTGGCCTGATTGAAGCCCCACCTGGCCTGATTGAAGCCACACCTGGCCTGATTGAAGCCACACCTGGCCTGATTGAAGCCACACCCGGCCTGATTGAAGCCACACCTGGCCTGATTGAAGCCCCACCTGGCCTGATTGAAGCCACACCTGGCCTGATTGAAGTCACACCTGGCCTGATTGAAGCCACACCTGGCCTGATTGAAGCCACACCTGGCGTCTTAGTGCTCCACCTTTGGTTTCAACCAAACCTGAATCATATTCCGGTGCTACCGACTCAATCGCGCCAATAGATTTTTCAGAAACACCTGAAGACTCTGTTCTAGATATGGTTTACTGGCTTCTAGACGGGCTTTACTGTCTTCTAGAAATGATTTGCTGTCTTCTAGACATGCGCTGGTTTTGTCTGCGCTGTATCTTGTGTCTTACAGTCCCACATATTGCTGCACTTGGCCCCCTCTCCTTGCAATACCATGGGTCATTCAGCCTCACTTGACCAGTTTCTGAATGCACCGACTGCCATCTATACTTGCATTTCGTCTATTCCCCTTCCTCCAGTTCTATTTCTTGCACAGCTGTTGTTCCTTTTGGTGTCTCCCGCTGTTATCTAGCTTTCATCAGCTGGTGTGCATTTTTTATTTTCATTTCTAAGCTACCTCCAGCTTTGCTATACGTCTTGTTAAGTTTTCTCAAGTCTTTTTCAACATTGTTATTCCTCTTTCAGCTCTCTCGAGTTATTCCCAACTTCACCAGGCCTCTTGAAGTCTTACTAACCCTCTTTCAGCCTTACCTAGCTTTCCTAAGCTTCACTAAACCTCATTTTTTAGCTTCAACCAAGCCTCTTCAAGCTTTACTAACCCTCTACCAGATTCGCCTAGGTTCAACAAAGCTTCGAACCAATCCACAGTAGCCGTGATATCGGTTTGAACCTTCCTTCAAGCTCCTTCGACTACCATGTTCAACTAACATTTCCAAGCTTCACTGACCCCCCTACTAACACCACCTAGCTCCGAATAGTCCTACAATGCAGGAGCAAAACATTGGTCGCATCCTAATGACGAGGGAGTAGCCAGGTAAGCTTTAAATATGTATTATTCAAGAGCTCCGCGAACGGCTGCTGCTGCTGCTGGCGCTGTCACTACGAGCTTCAGCTGGGGGAAGCTTGGGGATGGCGGAGGGGATAGTTGGGATGACTGTGGATGGTGGGTAGAGGGATTAGTTTGGGAGGATAGGTGTGTTATGCAGCGTGGTGGAGGGTGTTGGGGGGTGGGAAGGGAAGGAGGGGGTGTGGGTGTATAATCCACACCCCTGAGGGAGGGTATTTAGGGAGGGGGAAGTATATAGGGGAGGATAGGGGAGAATATTTTGGGGAGAGTTCTGAGATTTTCTGCGGTGGGTGGGGGGTTATGGGAGGCAAGGTAAGGATGCTGTATAAAGGGAGAAGGGAAGAAGTAGAGAAAATAAGTAGGGAAACAAAGAGAAAGGAAAATTAGGATTAAGGGAAATGAGAAGGAAAAAGTGGCTTGGAGTTGATGCTAGAGACTGGGATAGAAAAGGCAAAAGAGAGAGAGAGAGAGAGAGAGAGAGAGAGAGAGCGAGAGAGAGAGAGAGAGAGAGAGAGAGAGAGAGAGAGAGAGAGAGAGAGAGAGAGAGAGAGAGAGGAGAGAGAGAGAGAGAGAGCGAGAGAGAGAGAGAGAGAGAGAGAGAGAGAGAGAGAGAGAGAGAGAGAGAGAGAGAGAGAGAGAGAGAGAGAGAGAGAGAGAGAGAGAGAGAGAGAGAGAGAGAGAGGAAAAACGAGAAGGTTTGAGAGGATAGATAACTATCTGGAACCTGACAAAAAATGAAGAAATGTTGAGATGAAGAGAATGCACATTGCAGAGGGCAGGGCAAGTGTAAGGAAAGGGCCAGACGGCTGCTGCTACAGTTGCAACAGTCTTCCGTTTTAGCAACAGTTGCCACATCAGCTGCTACTGTTGTTGCTGCTGTCGTGACGACCGCTGTTGATGCAAGACCGATCGTCGCTTTCCAACGCCTGTTGGGTCTTGTTGCAGCTGTTATGACAGCTGCTGGGGGGTAGTTAGCAGCTATCGGGGGTAGTTAGTAGCTGCTGGGGGGTAGTTAGCAGCTGCTGGGGGTAGTTAGCAGCTGCTGGGGGTAGTTAGCAGCTGCTGGGGGTAGTTAGTAGCTGCTGGTGGGTAGTTAGCAGCTGCTGGGGGTAGTTAGCAGCTGCTGGGGGTAGTTAGCAGCTGCTGGGGGTAGTTAGTAGCTGCTGGTGGGTAGTTAGCAGCTGCTGGGGGTAGTTAGCAGCTGCTGGGGGTAGTTAGCAGCTGCTGGGAGTAGTTAGCAGCTGCTGGGGGTAGTTAGCAGCTGCTGGGGGTAGTTAGCAGCTGCTGGGGGTAGTTAGCAGCTGCTGGGGGTAGTTAGCAGCTGCTGGGGGTAGTTAGCAGCTGCTGGGGGTAGTTAGCAGCTGCTGGGGGTAGTTAGCAGCTGCTGGGGGGCAGTTAGCAGCTGCTGGGGGTAGTTAGCAGCTGCTGGGGGTAGTTAGCAGCTGCTGGGGGTAGTTAGCAGCTGCTGGGGGTAGTTAGCAGCTGCTGGGGGGTAGTTAGCAGCTGCTGGGGGTAGTTTTGCAGCTGCTGGGGGTAGTTAGCAGCTGCTGGGGGTAGTTAGCAGCTGCTGGGGGTAGTTAGCAGCTGCTGGGGGCAGTTAGCAGCTGCTGGGGGTAGTTAGCAGCTGCTGGGGGTAGTTAGCAGCTGCTGGGGGTAGTTAGCAGCTGCTGGGGGTAGTTAGCAGCTGCTGGGGGTAGTTAGCAGCTGCTGGGGGTAGTTAGCAGCTGCTGGGGGTAGTTAGCAGCTGCTGGGGGTAGTTAGCAGCTGCTGGGGGTAGTTAGCAGCTGCTGGGGGTAGTTAGCAGCTGCTGGGGGGTAGTTAGCAGCTGCTGGGGGTAGTTAGCAGCTGCTGTGGGTAGTTAGCAGCTGCTGGGGGTAGTTAGCAGCTGCTGGGGGCAGTTAGCAGCTGCTGGGGGGTAGTTAGCAGCTGCTGGGGGGTAGTTAGCAGCTGCTGGGGGTAGTTAGCAGCTGCTGTGGGTAGTTAGCAGCTGCTGGGGGTAGTTAGCAGCTGCTGGGGGGTAGTTAGCAGCTGCTGGGGGGTAGTTAGCAGCTGCTGGGGGTAGTTAGCAGCTGCTGGGGGTAGTTAGCAGCTGCTGGGGGGTAGTTAGCAGCTGCTGGGGGGTAGTTAGCAGCTGCTGGGGGGTAGTTAGCAGCTGCTGGGGGTAGTTAGCAGCTGCTGGGGGTAGTTAGCAGCTGCTGGGGGGGGGTAGTTAGCAGCTGCTGGGGGGTAGTTAGCAGCTGCTGGGGGGCAGTTAGCAGCTGCTGGAAAACCACATAAAAGCCCAGTAACAGCGACACCTGATTGCTGCTACTCACCTCCTGCCACAGGCTAACGCCTCAGCACCGATCGGGAAAGCAGTTAAAACACAGAACACCCACTAGTGCTGAATGAACCTTGAGAGTTCTTATGAACAAATCCACAAGAGCCGTGATGAGGGTTCGAACTTACGTCTGAGAGAATCCCAGGCGCGCATTTATCGATTGTGCTACGACATGGTTAAAAGAATTGCAACCGGGAGTTCAACTGGCCTCACACGGATCCTGCAGTTTCTCCGAGACACAAGCCAGGGTTTTACACAATTCTCCCATGCACCCGAGCTCTGTCAATAAGCTATTCTACGCCCTTCGCCCTTCATTACACACAGAAATCACAATAGCTGGGATCCTCTTAGACGTAAGTTCGAATCCTCATCACGGCCCTTGTGGATTTGCTCTTTTGATGCATCATGCTATTGTGATTTTTGTGTGTATTGAGAGTTCTTACCTGAGATGTTGTTGTTGTTAAAGATTCACTACCTGGAACTAAAAGTTCCAAGTAGCACGGGCTATGGTGAGCCCGTGATTACCTGAGATTCCTACCTTACCAATGAAGCTTTCAGAGTACCAATAGGACATACGGAGTACCAAAAGTACAGGTCACACTCACCCAAAAATAAGCTCAACGCTGACTCAAGGGACATTAGAACAATATTATACTTGACTTAGAACGTCTTAATCTACGTAATAAAAATGTATATTTGTTATTCATGAAAATGTACCTTTTATTTGAGATAACAAGAAGGTGCTCAATAGAATTTTGATATCACTTTCTTCACGTCTAGCCCTTATACATGACCTGATTTAGGCCTAGGAGTCTTATCAAGTCACAAGCAATCAGCATTCTCTTGCCTGATTGGTTGAAGGGCTTTGCACTCTGATTCGCATATAAGCAATTGGTCATATATATTCAGCCCCTCACTATGTAATTCATTCCTAAGTTATCAGGTATCATAGGACTTATTTATTACAGTGAATTACCATAGGAACGGTCCAAAACGGATCGAAATGTCATGATTTCTTCATCTTTTAGTGTGTGTAGTTTGGTCATCGAGCAATACAATAATTTCAACATACGGTGTCTGTACGATGAAGTAATTGTAATTCATTTAAGAAATGATCTCATGAGGTGTTTGTCAAGCGGTAATCCCTCAGAAGTAAGAAGAATAAGTAATTAACTAAAGACACTAAGCTTGGAAGACTGTAGAATGAAGAAGATTTAGAGGCAGCTTTTGTGACAGCCGGGAGAAGTAAACTTTTGGGTGACAGCTCTATATAGAGTAGGAGTAGGTGCTGTGTAACGCTTTGTAACACTTTGTAACGCTGTCAGTTTGGGTCAACCCCACCCCCCTTCCAATCCCCCATTTCCTGAATTTGAGCAGAATTGGCTTCTAATGCTGTAATCGAGCCCAATGAAGTCTGAATTGCGGGTTTTATAACCAAAAAAGAGTGTTTTGCAGCTTAGTTCTAGCTGCTGTTATTGATGTTAAATGAAAGACGATTAGGTTGATTCAACGTTACTAGAGCATGCATAGACTGTGAGGGAGGGAGATTGTGAGGGAGAGAGCTTGGGAAGGAGGGAAGGAGAGAGCCTGTTAGGAAGAGAGAGACTGTGAGGGTGGGAGTAAAACGAACAGAGTCCCGGCCACCGCCGGTTAACTCACTTTTAATATATTATTATAATTATTACATTGATGAATAGGATTTTTTTTAAATTGAATTTGAATTTGATTCTCTACTACACGTAATGGATACCTGATTGGCTAATTGATGCTGTCCTTTGTCTATAATATGATCTTGGTCAGTAAATGGCGCTTTATTAGTCAATTACACTACGTAGCAATTATTTTTTTGTCCGAGGCCTGTTTGAGTTTTTTTCCTAATTAATTAGGCTTCCAAAAAATAGAAAATTGCTATTGTTTCCTATCAAACTTTGCTTTGATTTCTGCCTTAGAAAACTTAAGGAAGAATTAGGAAGGATGCTTTCAAGGTTACTTAAATGCAACCAACGCATATAAGGAGCAGTGCCAAAGTGTCACAACTTTACATAAGGAATCAGAGGTCTCTAAGAAACCTTCAATATATATACCTTCCTTAAGCTATTCAAAGCCAAAGTCAAAGCAAAGCTTGATGAAAATGTGGCCACTTTTTTGTTTTTACTTTGGAGACATAAACACTTTGAAAATAGCCCTTACTTCCCAAGGACAAAAAATATAATTGTTACATAGGGTAATTGACATTGGCGTTGGCCTGATTAGAAGACAGGAAGGATTTGGAGGATTTTCTGCTCTCCCAGCTCACTGTAACTCATCTGATTGAATAGTTGAATAGATCGTGAGAGGAGGAAATCAGCTTGCAGAGTTACACAGAGTAGAAAGAAGACTATTTGGCTAAAGTTGTGTTGGAGTGCTATACATAAATGAATGCACACAATGAGAAAGTATATATGCAGAAAATCCTACATAACTACAAAAATGTAGCTACCCAGAGTAACTACACACAACACAAAGTGCCTTCTGTTTTCTAATGAGGTTCCTGCCACATTTAGCTGTTGTATTCAAAACCAATTAACCTTCTCAAGGGACGTAATATCCGCACTCATTATTTTTCATGAGGAAATATTCGCACTCATTCTTTTCTTTCACTCTTTCATACTTCTTCGTCGTCCTCTTACATTTCTCTCCCCTCACGCTTCTGTTCCTCACTACCCTCTCCCTCCCCTCTCTTTTGCTCTCCGACTCACCTTTCCCCCTCATATAGACCCAATATTGAAGATCTACTTAATCCTATAATCGGATTTACGCAAAAGAAAATTAATATGAACTCGAGGTGGGATTCAAGGTATAGGGTAAGAGGTTCAATGTAGATCTGACGGTTTGTTTCCAGATTAGAAATCCTCGCCATTGTTGCACAATCTAATCTATGAAATTAGATTGTTTCTGTGTCTGTCTGTTTGAGGTTAAAGGCTGGACGCTCAGGGGCTAGAATAACCCAACTTTCACGTATGAAGCATATGGGGGATGAGGGGAGGGGAGTGTCATAAGCTAGTTAGGTAGGCTGAAGAGAAAAAGAGAACTGCTGTATGAGCAGAGAGCCCCTCTTCCTCTCTCGTTCTAAATGCTATTTTCATGGCTTCAAGTCTTGAGATTTTGTAGTGTTTCCCAAAGAATATTTCATCATTTTCAGTGCTTCGTAATAATATATTTTCTGGAGACAGGGGTGAAGCAGGGAGAAGAGGGTGGGGATTGAGGGGGGAAAGGTGGGGGGAGATACAAAGGGTGGAGGAAGAGGGGAAACGAAAATGGGGACTTTTGAGAGGGAAATGGGAAAGAAAGGGAAAGGGTGGAAAGAGGGGGGGGGGGGGGGGGGGAAGATACACGGGTGCTGTGAATGCCTTTATTTGTGCCAGTTTTCAGATTATCCTAGCAGAATTAAACCTAGAAATAAATCTACACACAATTGTATATATATATATATATATATATATATATATATATATATATATATATATATATATATATATATATATATATTATTTGTATTATTAGGCATCCTTCAGTCTCTTGAGACTATGGAGTTGCGCAATCTCTCCAGGGCACAGAGCCTGAGTAGGTAGATATGGAGGAAAAGCTGTTACCCATGCAGCAGGTCCCCCTCTCTCCACGTTGCTGGAATTATCCAATGGAAAGACAAATACCAATACACATAGTTCCAGCACCGTCGCAGGAGCTGCCAGAAC
>NC_091230.1:12852881-12948359 GCF_040958095.1 Procambarus clarkii | reverse complement strand
AGTTAGGTTAGGTAGGGTTGGTTAGGTTCGGTCATATATCTACGTTAATTTTAACTCCAATAAAAAAAAATTGACCTCATACATAGTTAAAAGGGTAGCTTTATCATTTCATAAGAAAAAATTATAGTAAATATATTAATTCATGAAAACTTGGCTTATTAGGCAAATCGGGCCTTGAATAGTAGGCTGAGAAGTGAGTTCTGGCTACTAGGTACGACATATATATATATATATATATATATATATATATATATATATATATATATGATACAGTGAGTAAGTGAGTGAGTAATATATATATATATATATATATATATATGTCGTACCTAGTAGCCAGAACTCACTTCTCAGCCTACTATTCAAGGCCCGATTTGCCTAATAAGCCAAGTTTTCATGAATTAATATATTTACTATAATTTTTTTCTTATGAAATGATAAAGCAACCCTTTTCTCTATGTATGAGGTCAATTTTTTTTTTATTGGAGTTAAAATTAACGTAGATATATGACCGAACCTAACCAACCCTACCTAACCTAACCTAACCTATATTTATAGGTAAGGTTAGGTTAGGTAGCCAAAAAAAGCTAGGTTAGGTTAGGTTAGGTAGGTTAGGTAGACGAAAAAACATTAATTCATGAAAACTTGGCTTATTAGGCAAATCGGGCCTTGAATAGTAGGCTGAGAAGTGCGTTCTGGCTATTAGGTACGACATATATATATATATATGCAAACAAGCCTGAATGGTCCCCAGGACTATATACAACTGAAAACTCACACCCCAGAAGTGACTCGAACCCATACTCCCACAACTGGTATGTACAGGGACGCCTTAATCCGCTTGACCATCACGACCGGACAAAAGGAAGTGATAGCCGAGGCTATATGAACCACTTCCCCGCCGGCACTCGGATGGTAATCTTGGGCATAGCATTTTATCAAATCACCTCATTCTTTGGGGCACACGTGAGGAACACAAATGCAAACAAGCCTGAATGGTCCCCAGGACTATATACAACTGAAAACTCACACCCCAGAAGTGACTCGAACCCATACTCCCACAACTGGTATGTACAGGGACGCCTTAATCCGCTTGACCATCACGACCGGACAAAAGGAAGTGATAGCCGAGGCTATATGAACCACTTCCCCGCCGGCACTCGGATGGTAATCTTGGGCATAGCATTTTATCAAATCACCTCATTCTTTGGGGCACACGTGAGGAACACAAATGCAAACAAGCCTGAATGGTCCCCAGGACTATATACAACTGAAAACTCACACCCCAGAAGTGACTCGAACCCATACTCCCACAACTGGTATGTACAGGGACGCCTTAATCCGCTTGACCATCACGACCGGACAAAAGGAAGTGATAGCCGAGGCTATATGAACCACTTCCCCGCCGGCACTCGGATGGTAATCTTGGGCATAGCATTTTATCAAATCACCTCATTCTTTGGGGCACACGTGAGGAACACAAATGCAAACAAGCCTGAATGGTCCCCAGGACTATATACAACTGAAAACTCACACCCCAGAAGTGACTCGAACCCATACTCCCACAACTGGTATGTACAGGGACGCCTTAATCCGCTTGACCATCACGACCGGACAAAAGGAAGTGATAGCCGAGGCTATATGAACCACTTCCCCGCCGGCACTCGGATGGTAATCTTGGGCATAGCATTTTATCAAATCACCTCATTCTTTGGGGCACACGTGAGGAACACAAATGCAAACAAGCCTGAATGGTCCCCAGGACTATATACAACTGAAAACTCACACCCCAGAAGTGACTCGAACCCATACTCCCACAACTGGTATGTACAGGGACGCCTTAATCCGCTTGACCATCACGACCGGACAAAAGGAAGTGATAGCCGAGGCTATATGAACCACTTCCCCGCCGGCTATATGAATCACTTCCTTTTGTCCGGTCGTGATGGTCAAGCGGATTAAGGCGTCCCTGTACATACCAGTTGTGGGAGTATGGGTTCGAGTCACTTCTGGGGTGTGAGTTTTCAGTTGTATATAGTCCTGGGGACCATTCAGGCTTGTTTGCATTTGTGTTCCTCACGTGTGCCCCAAAGAATGAGGTGATTTGATAAAATGCTATGCCCAAGATTACCATCCGAGTGCCGGCGGGGAAGTGGTTCATATAGCCTCGGCTATCACTTCCTTTTGTCCGGTCGTGATGGTCAAGCGGATTAAGGCGTCCCTGTACATACCAGTTGTGGGAGTATGGGTTCGAGTCACTTCTGGGGTGTGAGTTTTCAGTTGTATATAGTCCTGGGGACCATTCAGGCTTGTTTGCATTTGTGTTCCTCACGTGTGCCCCAAAGAATGAGGTGATTTGATAAAATGCTATGCCCAAGATTACCATCCGAGTGCCGGCGGGGAAGTGGTTCATATAGCCTCGGCTATCACTTCCTTTTGTCCGGTCGTGATGGTCAAGCGGATTAAGGCGTCCCTGTACATACCAGTTGTGGGAGTATGGGTTCGAGTCACTTCTGGGGTGTGAGTTTTCAGTTGTATATAGTCCTGGGGACCATTCAGGCTTGTTTGCATTTGTGTTCCTCACGTGTGCCCCAAAGAATGAGGTGATTTGATAAAATGCTATGCCCAAGATTACCATCCGAGTGCCGGCGGGGAAGTGGTTCATATAGCCTCGGCTATCACTTCCTTTTGTCCGGTCGTGATGGTCAAGCGGATTAAGGCGTCCCTGTACATACCAGTTGTGGGAGTATGGGTTCGAGTCACTTCTGGGGTGTGAGTTTTCAGTTGTATATAGTCCTGGGGACCATTCAGGCTTGTTTGCATTTGTGTTCCTCACGTGTGCCCCAAAGAATGAGGTGATTTGATAAAATGCTATGCCCAAGATTACCATCCGAGTGCCGGCGGGGAAGTGGTTCATATAGCCTCGGCTATCACTTCCTTTTGTCCGGTCGTGATGGTCAAGCGGATTAAGGCGTCCCTGTACATACCAGTTGTGGGAGTATGGGTTCGAGTCACTTCTGGGGTGTGAGTTTTCAGTTGTATATAGTCCTGGGGACCATTCAGGCTTGTTTGCATTTGTGTTCCTCACGTGTGCCCCAAAGAATGAGGTGATTTGATAAAATGCTATGCCCAAGATTACCATCCGAGTGCCGGCGGGGAAGTGGTTCATATAGCCTCGGCTATCACTTCCTTTTGTCCGGTCGTGATGGTCAAGCGGATTAAGGCGTCCCTGTACATACCAGTTGTGGGAGTATGGGTTCGAGTCACTTCTGGGGTGTGAGTTTTCAGTTATATATATATATATATATGTCGTACCTAGTAGCCAGAACACACTTCTCAGCCTACTATGCAAGGCCTGATTTGCCTAATGAGCCAAGTTTTCATGAATTAATTGTTTTTCGACTACCTACCCTACCTAACCTAACCTAACCTAACTTTTTCGGCTACCTAACCTAACCTAACCTGTAAAGATAGGTTAGGTAAGGTTAGGTAGGGTTGGTTAGGTTCGGTCATATAACTACGTTAATTTTAACTCCAATAAAAAAAATTGACCTCATACATTATGAAATTGGTAGCTTTATCATTTCATAAGAAAAAATTAGAGAAAATATAATAATTCATGAAAACTTGGCTTATTAGGCAAATCGGGCCTTGCATAGTAGCCTGAGAAGTGCGTTCTGGCTACTAGGTACGACATATATATATATATATATATATATATATATATATATATATATATATATGTCGTACCTAGTAGCCAGAACGCACTTGTCAGCCTACTATGCAAGGCCAAATTTGCCTAATAAGCCAAGTTTTCCTGAATTAATATAATTTCTCAAATTTTTTTCTTATGAAAAGATAAAGCTACCCATTTCATTATGTTTGAGGTCAATTTTTTTTTATTGTAGCTAAAATTAACGTAGATATATGACCGAACCTAACCAACCCTACCTAACCTAACCTAACCTATCTTTATAGGTTAGGTTAGGTTAGGTAGCCAAAAAAGTTAGGTTAGGTTAGGTTAGGTAGGTTAGGTCGTCGAAAAACAATTAATTCATGAAAACTTGGCTTATTAGGCAAATCGGGCCTTGCATAGTAGGCTGAGAAGTGCGTTCTGGCTACTAGGTACGACATATATATATATATATATATATGTCGTACCTAATAGCCAGAACGCACTTCTCAGCCTACTATTCAAGGCCCGATTTGCCTAATAAGCCAAGTTTTCATGAATTAATGTTTTTTCGTCTACCTAACCTACCTAACCTAACCTAACCTAGCTTTTTTTGGCTACCTAACCTAACCTTACCTATAAATATAGGTTAGGTTAGGTTAGGTAGGGTTGGTTAGGTTCGGTCATATATCTACGTTAATTTTAACTCCAATAAAACAAATTGACCTCATACATAGAGAAAAGGGTTGCTTTATCATTTCATAAGAAAAAAATTATAGTAAATATAATAATTCAGGAAAACTTGGCTTATTAGGCAAATCGGGCCTTGAATAGTAGGCTGAGAAGTGAGTTCTGGCTACTAGGTACGACATATATATATATATATATATATATATATATATATATATATATATATATGTCGTACCTAATAGCCAGAATGCACTTCTCGGCCTACTATGCAAGGCCTGATTTGCCTAATAAGCCAAGTTTTCCTGAATTAATATATTTTTTCTAATTTTTTTCTTATGAAATGGTAAAGCTACCCATTTCATTATGTATGAGGTCAATTTTTTTTTATTGGAGTTTAAATTAATGTAGATATATGACCGAACCTAACCAACCCTACCTAACCTAACCTAACCTATCTTTATAGGTTAGGTTAGGTTAGGTAGCCGAAAAAGTTAGGTTAGGTTAGGTTAGGTAGGTTAGGTAGTCGAAAAGCAATTAATTCATGAAAACTTGGCTTATTAGGCAAATCGGGCCTTGCATAGTAGGCTCAGAAGTGAGTTCTGGCTACTAGGTACGACATATATATATATATATATATATATATATATATATATATATATATATGTCGTACCTAGTAGCCAGAACTCACTTTTTGGCCAACTATTCAAGGCCCGATTTGCCTAATAAGCCAAGTTTTCCTGAATTAATATATTTTTTCTAATTTTTTTCTTATGAAATGATAAAGCTACCCATTTCATTATGTATGAGGTCATTTTTTTTTTATTGGAGTTAAAATTAACGTAGATATATGACCGAACTTAACCAACCCTACCTAACCTAACCTAACCTATCTTTATAGGTTAGGTTTGGTTAGGTAGCCGAAAAAGTTAGGTTAGGTTAGGTTAGGTAGGTTAGGTAGTCGAAAAACAATTAATTAATGAAAACTTGGCTTATTAGGCAAATCGGGCCTTGCATAGTAGGCTGAGAAGTGCGTTCTGGCTATTAGGTACGACATATATATATATATATATACATATATATATATATATATATATATATATATATATATATATATATATATATATATATATATATATATATATATATATATATATATATATATATATACAAGGAAAAATGAAAGAAATTACTATCGAAGTCTGTCTCACTAGTTCCATGAATACCGAAGAAAACGTCCGGATTTTGGCTTGTTGGACATAAGGTGGTAAAGCCCTTGAGAATGGCTGTTCCCTAACGCCGGAGTCCCTGGCGGTCCCTGGGGGAAGGGACTCTCCAGTCAGAGCCTGCAAACAAAGTATTTATGAAGACTCGGGAAAGTTTGCAGAGAGAGAAACTCTATTATACCGGAAGATTCCCTAGGGCAGGCTCCACTCCCTCTACTCTTGCTGGGGCTCCTTGTTGTGGTGATGGTGGGATAGTGGTGGTGGTGGTGATGATGGTGATGGTGGTGGTGGTGATAGTGGTGATGTTGTTTGTGTGATAGTAGTGGTGGTGATCATAGTGATAATGGTGTATTAGTGAACGGAAGAAAATTCTGCGTCAACAATTCATTAAATATCATGCCGTGCAACATTTCCTATCATCTCATTATCTATAATGATACAGTAGAGATACATAGTTCGTACCAAAAATAAATATACAACATTGCCGAGTTGCTTGGACAAAGTGGTCTGTTGGCTCTGTGTTACAACCCTCATGTTATTACTCTAAAGGAAAAAAAATAACTGTTATATTACCAGAGAACGTCAAAACAACTCTGTCATTTACTGTAGCAAGTTAGGGAAATGAGTGACTTGCGTTATTATTAATTAGGTAGCCTGGGAAAACTTGGGTTTAACGTAAAAAAATAATTAGTAAAATTAGAATGTTACCTGGTCTGATTTCACCTGCAAATTTGATGCAAACTCCTTATATTACATCTACCAGAAGAAAAGATACTATAATTATATATATATGAAAAAACCACCCAATAGGTGGCAGAGGGGCATGATTAGCCCGTAAAATGCACAAGTATTTAAGCTAAATTTAATACACAAGGTACAAATTTATCTTAGATACTCATATGCAAGAGGTGAAGTTGTAGTTGTGTGGGGGGTAAGGGGAAGTAATCAAACATAATTGAAGAAATAGGGGAATAATGGGGATGAATGCCAATCAGTCATTGGTATAAGACGGTTGGCTGGGGAGAACTCCATAGAGATGTTGTTGGTATCAGGTTCTGTATAGTGAGGTTTGGTCTGAGCGTAGGATCCAAACATTGATCAAACATGGATCAAAACAATGGTTTGTTTTCTATTTCTTTATACTAGCTTAAATTGCTCTGTAATTCCGAAAAGGGGTCGTCCCCCTGTATCGCCTTCCGTCCCATCTAGCTATATACAGCTCTGGTAGAAGCCATGAATACATAGCATTAAAAACTATCATTTTATATCTGATATGATCGTGAGTGATGTCAATTCCATGCATCAATATTTTTAATGTTATCAGTTACAATTTCCCTGAAACCAGTTATATGATCACAGATTGCGAGCTCAAAATACTATGAGGATAATTACTGTTTCATTTAGGAGTACAGACTGAAGCAAGATCTGTCATCAGGAAGAAGATCTAGTAGGAAGAACGTCATATTTAGACGCAAATCAGTACAGGTTCTGACGTTCTCGCTACAGTAAAGCCGTGATCGTTAACTGTTGTGAATTAGTGTGAATGTGGAGAGTGCTGTCAGACTGCTTTAATTATTTGCAGCATCTAAGTTCAGAACTTGTTAACTTTTGTCTCCAAGTTTCTATCAATTTGGCAAGGGACTCATTTCCTCCCAGTCTTCTATTCCTGTCTATTCCCTGAAGAAAGCAGTCTTCCATCGGAGTTACAGTTTCGGAAAGGAGAATTCCCGCCAAACACACACCGAAACTACGACGTTGGTACAACGTTCGACCAAATTTTAACACTTCCTAACCAGTTATAACAACCAATATAGCAAGTTGTAACAACGTTCTAATACGTCATAAACACGTTAAGCCAAGATGTAACAACTTTATTACAAGTTGTAACAAGCGGAAAATAGAGACAGTTTCGGTTTGTGTTTCCAGGGTTTGCTTCCACACTTCACTGTCTAAGCTACGGTACGTGCCTTAATGCTAGTACTAAGTACCTTGACCTGTACAGGCGACATTTTGATGATGTCTACATCAACCGTGCTCTTCCACACAGCACCTGTTAGATGCAGGTGGTTAAGAAACTCAGTAGAGTCAGTCAATGTCAATGGGGTAGGGTCTAGGGTCTGGGTAGGGTCCTTGTCAATGGATTATATAGTCCAGTTGGTATGTAAAAAGAGCCATGAGACTGGCTCATAAGTCGTCTTGCAAGTCGGGGTGGAGGGAAGAGCACTGAGAGACATAATCGAAAGAAAATTGAATTCTGTATGGAATAAACTGAATAGAACCGCTTACTGAACAGCTTACTGAATAGAAGAGATAGCTTACTGAATAGATGAAACTGCTTACTGAACAGCTTACTGAACAGAAGAAACAGCTTACTGAATAGAAGAGATAGCTTACTGAATAGATGAAACTGCTTACTGAACAGCTTACTGAACAGAAGAAACAGCTTACTGAATAGAAGAAACAGCTTACTAAAGAGAAGATTCAACCTACCATAAACTTCGAAATGAGATAAACTGTAATTTGCTCACGAAGCTGGCATAACAGTCTTGATCAACAGAACTGTTACCACTGCCTTAAAGTGTCCACTTGAGAGTGAACATTCGCAAAACTATCAACATATAAGATAACTGACGTTTAAAAGCCACAAGGGATTATATAAATTTCTTCATACAACTAAACTATCATTCAGAGACATCCAAATGAGTCCCTCACCAGCTGTTTGTTCTTCTTCTGGAGAATATTTTGATACCGTCCGGACGAAACGCAGGTATATATACCGGACGAAACGCAGGTATATATACTGGACGAAACACAGGTATATACAGTACATTTTTGCGTGTAGAATATCGCAGTTTAAGACAGCTTAGGGAAAATTAGAGAGCACGACAAGCTTCGCAAGCAAAGTTTCAGGAGCAGTAATGACCACTCCGATGCAAGCAGTCATTACGCTTTACAAACAACCGAGAAAAAAAAAGCTGGAAGCAAAGGCTTTTGATGCGAAAATAAAGCCCTAGGAGCAAAATAATTACATACATATATCATGCATTTCAAAAGCAAGGGATTATTACATTCTATACACCTACAATTACCATTGTAACATTTCAACGAGTAGTGTGACTTGGAAATTACATGTAGTCATTTAAGGGCTCGTGTGTGTTCTGTGCTTAGCGTTCTGATGGGTACCCTCCTTTACCTACACGCAAGGATGTCACCCTCTTAATTACATTATAATGTCACCTGAACACTGACAAGGAAGAGTCAGCGCACAGCTAGGCACGCTGCGGTAGGGGACGTAGGCCTTCCCTACGTAGGAATGGTGGAACAGGTAGGGTAAGGGGAAGGAGAACTATCACCAGAAAGAGCCAAGCCATTAAGACTATATAGCGATTGGAAGGGGTCAGGATAAGGATTTGGGAACGGACGGGAGGAAAGGAATGACCACTTGTGAAGGTCGGGGATTGAACACCGACCTACATGAAGCAAGACCGTCGCTCTACCGCCTCGCCAGGAAAGGTAGAAGTTACATAACTATATTTATTAGAGACACTACACACAGAAATCATATGATTTCTGCGTGTAGCATCAAATAAAAAAAAATACATTACTGCAGGATGTAATTAAGAGGCTGCAGGATCCAGTAAGTTCAGTAGAACTTCGGTTTCAATTCTTTTTACCATGTCGTAGCTCAGTCGATTAAGGCAGCGTCTGGGATGCTCCCGGACGTAGGTTCAAATCCTCGTCACGGCCCTTGTGGATTTGTTTATTAGGGACGATTCCTGTCTCCTGGTTCGAGACCAGACGGTTGTCGATAGCCTCACGCAACTCTCCATGGTGCATTCTGATTGTATGGCTGGGGACATAAAAGGGTTGGGGTCGACTCCAGAGCCCCTCTTCATGTAGGATTCGCTCTTCCAATTAAACCAAGATGCAAGAGCACTAGTCACAGGGATAAAAGCCATAATCCAGAAAAAATCAACACGGAATATGCAGTTTGAAATTCAGTGAAACATTAAATGAAAATCTGTTGCCAGTACACACACACACACACACACACACACACACACACACACACACACACACACACACACACATATATATATATATGTGTGTGTAACACAAAAGCTTCCCCTGACAAAGCTCTTTTTAGTACCCTAAATCAGCTTAAAAATAATCAATACATATTTACATATTAAAAACATAGTTTTTCATAAATGTTTTAACGTGATATATATATATATATATATATATATATATATATATATATATATATATATATATATATATATATATATATATATATATATATATATATATATGTCGTACCTAGTAGCCAGAACGCCCTTCTCGGCCTACTGTGCAAGGCCCGATTGTTGAACAAGAATACTTGCATAATAGACAAAACCCAAGATTCAAGAAGATTACAAATTCTTGAGGCAATTCACATAAGAATAGAGCGACCTACCATGAACACCCAAATCACGGAACTATTTACTCTACCCACCATGAGAGTAAGGACAAGACAAGAACATATCGATGCCAACACAGAAGACAATGCCCAACATAACAGGCCAATTACACTGGATTAATCTTTGTGTTTAGATAGGAGATGCCTCGTATGGGCCAATAAGCCTTCTGCAGCCCCTATGTTTATCCCTTATGTATCCCCCCATGTTTTTCACCTTCATTGTATTATCACCTGACCTAATGTGGGTATAAAATCAACTAGTATTGTAAGATCTGTTCACTTGAGAATGAACCATGGAGGTTCGAAACGTCTAGCAAATTATACAAATAAGTGTAAATACACTCTATAGTAAATCACTTCTTTTCTTCACCTTAAAAGTACGAAAATGAGTTTTGGAGAACTCCTATTCCAATTAAGCCCTGATGCTAAGAAAATAGTTAGAGGGATAGAAGCCCTAAACCAGAAAATAATAAATACAGAATATGCGGTCATATTCAATGAAACATATATATATATATATATATATATATATATATATATATATATATATATATATATATATATATATATATATATATATATGTATATATATATATATATATATATATATATATATATATATATATATATATATATATATAAATCTTTTATTTTGCATTATTATTTTTGTTTTCATTTTAAGTTCGCAAAAAATATAAAGTTCTTTTTTATCTAGATCAAAGCTAATTATGTTTCTGTCGAAGCTATTACTTTTGTAATAGTTAATTGTTTCAATTGTCCACAAAGTGGATATGAACCTAATTGTTTTCAGTTTTTCTTTCACAAACACACACACACACAAAATTCATATTATGTGACTCTACTTTCCTACATACAGTTTTACCACCCAACACACCTGCATGCTTCACACCAGTACCTCATTAACCTGTGGGCTCACAACGTTAAATCCCGCACACACCTGTACTACAAGCACATGTGTGTCCAACATCTGCATCATCCTCATCTTAACAATACGTCGCTGTTTCTTGTACATCTGTATATTTCACACACCAATAACATATACAACAACTGAGTTTCACACAATTGTGTCACAGAAAATCGTTTCATACACATGTTTAAGTCTATGACTTTCATATCTTTCACACTTGGCTGTGACTTACACACCAGTTCCTCATCCACGTCTATATGACTTTACACACCAGTTCCTCATCCACGTCTATATGGCTTTACACACCAGTTCCTCATCCACGTCTATATGACTTTACACACCAGTTCCTCATCCACGTCTATATGACTTTACACACCAGTTCCTCATCCACGTCTATATGGCTTTACACACCAGTTCCTCATCCACGTCTATATGACTTTACACACCAGTTCCTCATCCACGTCTATATGACTTTACACACCAGTTCCTCATCCACGTCTATATGGCTTTACACACCTGTTTGTTCCTCACACACTGTGAGAGTGGTGGAAGGACGGTCAGTTGTTTTATGCACACCGGACACGGAAGTAATCAACTTACACACGAGGCAAAACGAGTGGCATGTGGCCAAGATTGTGAATTCAGATTGGATCTCAGTCACATTGGGTGTGCATGCAAAGCTGTCGAGATATCGTACGACGTGTCAACGTACGATATCAAGTTGTGAGATTATGCAGGCGATAAGACACAATAACGGTTGAAGATATGATGACCAGACCTGAAGATGAGGAGACGACGACGTTTTGGTCCGTCGTGGACCATTATGAAGTCGTGTGTGAAGAGAACTTATTGATATCTCACCGGAAATCATTTTAGATGGTGGGATGAGGTTGAGAATGAGATGGACATCAGGACTCTATTGATTATTCTCTAGTGATGCCCTGATCTGATTATCAAGATCTCGGAGCTACTAACACGACCAACTGGTTTTGACTCGAGTACATCTGTGGCACACAAGTGATTCGGACATATATGTGACTACATATATGTCCGAATCATAATTAATGTGGAAAATCCCGTGGTTGAACACGAAGATCATCTCTATAATTTCAAAATAGAACTTGTAATTTTAAAAAAGATTGTAATAATCGAAATATTTAATGACATGGGATACAGCAAGTCACGTTTTCAAATATTTGATGAAATATTATTTCATCGGTCATGCGAGTTGTTTAGAGTTGAAAGATTTCTAAGAAAGTTGAGAAAGTTACAGAGAGAGAGTGCATCTTGGACTTGCTCGTCAGCTGAAGCTGCCAAACTCTGTAATTTTGTACCTGGGTACCTTACCTTACCTTGAGGTTACCTTGAGGTGCTTCCGGGGCTTAACGTCCCCGCGGCCCGGTCGTCGACCAGGCCTCCTGGTTGCCGGACTGATCAACCAGGCTGTTGGACGCGGCTGCTCGCAGCCTGACGTATGAGTCACAGCCTGGTTGATCAGGTATCCTTTGGAGGTGCTTATCCAGTTCTCTCTTGAACACTGTGAGGGGTCGGCCAGTTATGCCCCCACGTACGCGGCGTATTCTAACACATTTACCACATTTCTAACCTGAGAAACACATTTAATTTAAAGTTTAAATTCAGTTTTATTTCTTCCATAACCAGAGGAGAGTTTGAACCGAAACAATCCACCTAAGCTATTGGGCCGAGGTTCTTAAGTCCTAGAATGCGTAAGCAAGTACGGAGCTTTTAATTTCTCTAAAACACCCTCAGATTAACTCTGTGATAAACGACTTTTAATTTTGAAGCGTATTAGGTAATAGTAATTATTGATGAGTCAAGTCTAAGAATGTTTCACATTTAATGTAAATACTTAAACAGCCGAAGATATTTAATATGTGATAAGTTGTCTTTTCCTTTCTCAAGGATATATAACACTATTAGCATTCATTATTACTTGAATTATTTATATCTGAATTATGTTACCGAAAATGAATATATTGCAGAGATCAGGTCACCTAGCACAATATATCTACCTCACATATCACATTAATGTCACCTTACAATATCAACGTAATTTTACATAATTTACCGGAGAGAGAGAGAGAGAGAGAGAGAGAGAAAGGGGGGTAAAGGGGATGGATGAGTGAGAAAGAGGCACGTGGAAGGGAAAGAGAATAAACACGAGAAGTGGAGAGAGAGAGAGACGGAGCAAGGAAGAGAGACTAGAGGAAAATGAGAGAGAGGTATAATAATCTTCCACGGGTGAAACAGCACTGACCGGTTGTGCGTTGCGTAATCTATCCGTTAGATAGGGAGGGCAGTGGTTGGGTAACCGGAGGGGAAGGATAGATGAGGGCTGGCAAGGTATTGGCAAGGGTGGTTAAGGGATAGCAGTGAGAGGTGGGAAGGGATGGTACGTAGTGACTGAAGAAGAGGTAGAGAAGTGTGGGAGGGAGTGGCTGTCAAGGGGAGAGGAGGGGGGGGGGGGACTGAGGAGCTGCGTTTTGTCACAAGCTTGCAATATTGCACCAATATATGACCCCAAATGACCCCACTTGAGCAAGCCATCGCGGCCTCAGATGACCTCCGTTTAAGGAACGCCATCGACCAGCCAAATAGCTTTCAAGGAGGCAAGGGTTTAACTAACGACCCCCCTCATAACGCCCCTATTAAACCACGCTATTACATTTTATGCCTAATATAGCTATTAGTCCATGTTTTCAGTGGGGGGGGGGAGCCTGATAAGCATATCTGTTTAGCATTATTCTGATGGATATTATTAACAAAATCCTGTTGTAATCATTGGCATCTCTCGCGGCAGTTCTCGATAATGTGATAGAAGCCATTAGTCGCTGCGCTCAGTATGATAATCACGGGTCTAATTCTATTATGTGTGGAATATGTATTTATTTGAAAGTTAGAATGTAAATAGAATCTATATTGAGGTGTTTAGCTTTTATGGATTTAAACGTGAAATCTACGAGTTTTATGAAAGAGTTGTAGGGATATTTTTTAATACTTGAAAACTGCGCCTACTCAGTTATGTATATATTTGTGTTATATTCTACATTTTTTTAATTCTAGATTCTATTAAGGTATTAATAGAATCAAATAGATTTAAGGAAGAACTAGATCATTCAACATCAAGGAAGCAACATCATTCTTAACACCACAACACCATCGTGAATCGCCAAGACATAGTGTTCATTCGGGAGCTGACACCAGTAATCAACATCCAGAGGAATTCGACTTCGAGCATACAACTGTTCGATGGTCCTCCATTGACCCAAAGCGAAGATGTAAGACCTGGCGGACAGCTAGAAGCCGGAGTCAGGCAACAATCACCTCACCCTATCCTTATATATATATATATGTCCTTTATATATATATATATATATATATATATATATATATATATATATATATATATATATATATATATATATATATATATATATATATATATACATATAATATATATTTTGCAAGCTCTTATATCCTCATAAAAATAGTCTAACATCTACCTCTGTCTGTCAGTAAACTACGACCTTCGCACCTAGACTGGCAAGACAAAACAAAAAATCCTTTAAGCCTAGTTTGGCAAAGTTCCAGCCACAATTTGAGTGACTCTCCTACTCGCGTACTAGAGAGGGTGAGAGTTGGTCAACTTCGGGCTTCAACTCACACAAAGTCGACGAAGTTGTTGTTACAGTCATGAAAGCAGCGACATATTCACCAGGCCGGCGCTGAGAACCTGTTGTGTTGAGGATCTCATCACTCCAGGCCGTCGTGAAGACTTTCTCTACGATCCAAGAAGATATGGACAGTCTTCCCGAGTATAGTTTTGGAACCAAACCCCTAAGGTAACCGGACTGGGGAAGTGGGGGATGGAGTGGTCCCCAATTGGACACCATTCCTTTCACAATTACAATGACATTGTGTATAGTAGTTACTTTCATGAATGATAATAGTCTACGTAAACTTCTCAGCTCAAAGTTTTAGGATCATGAGTTTCACTGCTCAAAAGGTTTGGGTTGATATGTTCTGCACAGCATTTGATTTTTTTGTGTCAGTTTGTGTGTTTCTTTCATTCTTTGTGAGTAAGTTTAATTTTGGACTGTGTTTTCGGTTTGTGGGTTTCTAACTTATGTGTTGAAGACTAGTGGCTTGCTAGGCTCTTTAACAGCAAAATTATTTAGTGAGTTGTTGTGTTATATTCCTTGACACAAGTGTGCAATGAGTGACACATTGCACTCATGTGCACACTTGACTGCAATGCAACGTGCAACACCTGTTGAGTGCACCAGGTCAAAGAATTTGGCCTGTTGCAGGTGTTTTGTTAAAAATATGTCCGAGTTGGTTTATTCCGACTTCAGGCTTGTCAACCGCGAGAGGGTGTTAAGTCCACCACAATAGCTTACTGACCAACCACAAAGTATAGTATACTTATAGTATACTTATAGTATACTTTCGACTTTTTTAGACTGTCTTTCGTTTAGTAGAAAAGACAGGCTTTTTTGTTAGATTAAATGAAGTTGGCTTATGTTTGCACAAGTTGGACACGTACAAGTTGGGCACGCACGAATATATTTAAAATATGCTTTGTGGTTGGTCAGTTGGGACCAACCTGCCCACCTCCAAAAAATAAATAAAAAAGGAGAATATCCTACAAACCCAAAAACTCCCCAAAAGGCAAAGCTTACAAGCCCTCGGGGGACATCAATTTCAGTGGTGGTTGCGGCGTCTTGGCCAATATCGGTGTGGTCGAGCAAGGGCCGAAGCATAGGCGGATTTTGGCTCTTGTTTCGTAATATTCAAGATCGATGCTTCAATCTGGTGCCCCCTCCCACCCTGCAACTGCCCTCCCCCCCCTTCTCTTGGGTCGTTGCAGCTATAATGCAACTCAAAATTATTTTTTCTCAATACTTTTTTTTTTTTGCCTTTTTCTGATGAATTCTTGCTAGTTTTTTCCCGCTTTTATGTGAGATGTTTGTTAGATTTCCAGTTAATTAGACATGTTATAAGGCTGTTCAGAGATAGATGTAATTATGTTAGCTCGCAAATTTCAATATTGTGACTCTATATATATGTTCAATAACTAATCGTTTCTACCTTTACTAATTAATTTCCAAACTCATTGAAAGTTCATCAGAACTTCTAGGTCTGATGATATAGATATATATATATATATATATATATATATATATATATATATATATATATATATATATATATATATATATATATATATATATATATATATATATATATATGTCGTACCTAGTAGCCAGAACTCACTTCTCAGCCTACTATGCAAGGCCCGATTTGCCTAATAAGCCAAGTTTTACTGAATTAATATATTTTCTCTAATTTTTTTCTTATGAAATGATAAAGCTACCCATTTCATTATGTATGAGGTCAATTTTTTTTATTGGAGTTAAAATTAACGTAGATATATGACCGAACCTAACCAACCCTACCTAACCTAACCTAACCTATCTTTATAGGTTAGGTTAGGTTAGGTAGCCTAAAACGTTAGGTTAGGTTAGGTTAGGTAGGTTAGGTAGTCGAAAAAACATTAATTCATGAAAACTAGGCTTATTAGGCAAATCGGGCCTTGCATAGTAGGCTGAGAAGTGAGTTCTGGCTACTAGGTACGACATATATATATATATATATATATATATATATATATATATATATATATATATATATATATATATATATATATATATATATATATGTCGTACCTAGTAGCCAGAACGCACTTTTTGGCCTACTATGCAAGGCCCGATTTGCCTAATAAGCCAAGTTTTCTTGAATTATTATATTTTCTCTAATTTTTTTCTTATGAAATGATAAATCTACCAATTTCATTATGTATGACCTCAATTTTTTTTTATTGGAGTTAAAATTAACGTAGATTTATGACCGAACCTAACCAACCCTACCTAACCTAACCTAACCTATCTCTATAGGTTAGGTTAGGTTAGGTAGCCGAAAAAGTTAGGTTAGGTTAGGTTAGGTAGGTTAGGTAGTCGAAAAACAATAAATTCATGAAAACTTGGCTTATTAGGCAAATCGGGCCTTGCATAGTAGGCCAAAAAGTGCGTTCTGGCTACTAGGTACGACATATATATATATATATATATATATATATATATATATATATATATATATATATATATATATATATATATATATATATATATATATATATATATGTTCCTGTCCAGTTCGGTTCCTGTCCAGAAGCGGAGGAGCTTCAAGAGATCCATAACCTTTAGGCATTTGTCTTGTATGTTTTGTAACCTTTAAATACACAATAAAGGAAAAAAAAAAAAGGGAAGGGTGTGGTAGGAGAAAAGCACACAGAAACTGTATTGGAGGGGACCCACATTCCCTCCAATGCGTTATGTGTGGTTTCCTCCGAGGCTATGGGTCCCCCTTCTTCCAGCCAGAGGTGGTACTCCCTTCCCTTTTTTGTTTTTTTTTATAAAAAAAAAAAAAATATATATATATATATATATATATATATATATATATATATATATATATATATATATATATATATATATATATATATATATATATATATATATATATATATATCGCAAGATGAAGGGTAACTGTAAGATGACGCAACCCGTCCTCCTAATAGAACGTCGCATTTTGACGTATACGTTACCTAACGCCAAAAAAATCGTCGTACTAGCAATTAGAAGCGGCTCGCGTAATTGACATACTGTTCCGATTTCTGTTTTGGGTCCTCTGGTTGGTTAGGACCAGGGCACTTTAGCACGAGAGTTTCTTGACGTTGGGAAGCCTCAGGAGGACGAGCCAGACGACAACGATAGATTTCAGTCCGTGATGAGTTTAAGATCATATATACGTCCACAATACGGGGAGCTATGTCGCCCTACTTGGATGAAGTGGATTGTTGCTTTGTATGATGGGCATTTAACCCCTTTTTTTAAAGTGGACCCTTTGAGAGAGGGTCTTTTGTTTTTGCAAATGTTTTGAATTTCAGTTTTCTTTGTCCGTAAATATATTACAAAGGATTCACTTCAGTTTGGCGACGAGATCAGCGATATGTTGCACAATGAAAAAATTATAAATTGGCCAAGATTATTGCATTTTTTTCTGGTTTCTGGTAAGGTTTTCGTGACTTCTATCATGTAATTCATGTCTCTGGGTCCCACTATATGAACCAGTTAGGCAAATTGTTGTATCTTAGAAACAATAATCAACATTACTACCCTAAGAAGTCTAAAAAAAAAAATATACTAGGATGATTAGCCCCCTCGATCGATGTCCGAAAAGAGTTTGAATATTTTAAACAATACTGACACAGAAAACATCGATAGATCTTCGGTCTCGCACGCGGAGGTGTCCATGGTTCGAGTCTGCTATAACCCATTTGAATGGAACCGACTCAGACTGATATGTTACCCACCTAGTTGACACATTCACTTGATAAATGAGACCATTCAGCATTGGCTGTGACTTTCCTTTGATTATAATCCACTTTCTGGTTAAATGCCACGGTTAATATTTGGTTTGGGCATAAATATTGACCACTATATTATGTAGATGATGACATATAATATGACTTGATGCCCTGATAGTTAGCTATTATTTTAATTTTGGATTTTATATGTTTTTCCTGTTATATTTTATCCTCCCTCTCTTTGTCCAGTTCGTCTTCAATTATATTTTTAATCTTCTATTTTGTTTTCATATTTTGTTTCTTCCCCGTTTTTCTTTTACTCACATTTCGTCTGTCTTTCCTTATCTATCATTCTTTCTCTTACATTTCTCGTGTGTCTTTTTCCTCCTGTGCAT
Organism: Procambarus clarkii; assembly: GCF_040958095.1. Lineage (NCBI taxonomy): Eukaryota > Metazoa > Arthropoda > Malacostraca > Decapoda > Cambaridae > Procambarus > Procambarus clarkii. Next base: position 12,929,538 of record NC_091230.1, on the reverse strand, counting down.
ATTTTTTCTAACCATATCACTATTTTTATCCAGCCCAAATTTCCCAATTTTTCTTCTACACTCACACACACACATATCCTTCCTGCCTCTCTCTATTCCTCACTACACTCATAAGCACACTTTTCTTCCCCCTCTCCCCCTTCCACTTTTCTCTATTCCCATCCCCCCCTTACCCTCACCCCTCCATCTACCCCCCCCCCTCTAGCATGTTCCACCTCACTTCGAGCAGAGAACAAAAATAGCCTTGTTGTTCCACTTGTGTTTGCCATTGTGATTAACGTCAATGCCAGTACATAGTGATTACAGTGGGGGTGAACGCCCCCTCCCCCTAGCCACTATAGGGGACTCGAACTGGGGTTTTCTGATAAACGTTGAGAGCAAGTGTAGGAGTGTTGACTAAACCACACATTAGAAAGGATAGAGAGTAGGTCCCATCTCTATCCTCCATGTGTAGGAGGATAGAGATTGGAACAGGAATGGTCAATAATAGAAGTAAAACATATACTGAACAAGAAGTCAAGGAAAAGATGTTGAGCTAAATAATAAAGAAAATTACCAAGGAGGAAGTAATTAGGAGGAAGAAAACCATAATGAGAAGAATAAAATAAGATACAAATGAGAATAAGTAGAAAAATGCGATTAAGATTGAGAATACAATAAACAGAAGGAAGGCGGAGTAGATACTAGCAAGGAAAGGGACAAATTTCTGTAGAAGAATGAACTAAAAGGAAAGGAATGAAAAGAAGGAATAATGAACTAAAAATAAAATGAAAAAAGAACAGCATAAGAGGATGAAGAAACAAGGATAAGAAGAAGATGGCATGAGAGAAAGCCACGAAGAGAAAAGAAACTAAAACAAAGAACGTTAGAGAAATTAAAAGAGAGATATACAAAGATGAAACAAGTGAAAGAAAGCAAAGAAGAAACAGAAGATAAAATAAGTCAGACGATGATTGGGGCAGGAAAGAAAAGAAATTGTGATGGATTGGAAGAAGGGAGAGAATGAGAAGACGAACAAGGTGTAGAGAGAGAGATGAGAGAGAGAGAGAGAACTCATTGCGGGTTGTTAACTTCTGGGGGATTAAGACCAAAGGTATTATGGTAGAGGAAGAGAGGCGACATTTGCATATTAAAGGATGATACCACACTGAGGGAAAGGGGTGTAGAGTGAGACTAAAGAAAACCAGGTATAGAGGGTATAGGGGAAGAGGGGGCATGAAAAGGGGGATAGGGTGCTCAGGGAATAGGGCGAAAAAGATAGTAGGGGGGAGAGTCAAGTTAAGTGAAGAGTATAGTTATGAAGAAGGATGGGGGTGATGGAGCAGATAGATAGTAATACTAGGGTAAAGAGGGATAAAAAATAGGGAAATGGGGTGATCAGGAAAAGGCACCAGGTAACTAAACATCGAGACCCAGAAGTAACGATCTAGTTACTAAGGAAAAAATATTGCTAGAAATACGCATGAAAGTTGAAGGGCAAAGCAGAAGCTCGAGCGAAAAAAGAAAACCCAGTAAACTGAAGAACTTAAAATGTCAAATGATATAAACCATTAAATAACCTCCCATTAAAAAAATCCTGTCAATACTACCATTAAAACTAAACCAATTAATGGGTCAAGGTATATAAAAAAAGTTTTAGGTTTTCCTTAGGGGAGGTATTTAAGAGGCTTATATATGGATTCAAAAATCAATTAAAACCTTTAAACCGTCAACACGGAGCAAAAATACAAAAAAGGAAAGTTCCCAAACATGGACGCAAAAGTCTCTCAAGCACTTGCGTTTCAAGTCTGAAAAGTCTCAAGGCTTCTATTTTTTTTTTTTAAGCGTTAGAGGACTTCTGAAAAGGTTTCAGCGCCAGCGGAAGTACCAGCAGGAAGCCCCACCCCCCCCCCTCTTCCACCCCACACGCCCTCACTCAACCCCCACCCTCCTTCCCAACCCCATCAACCCCCTCCCAAAACCCCTCCCCGACCGCTCAAGTCGCCTCAACAAAATTGCCATTGTTGTTCTCGAGTCCCGCCATAATAGCTTGAGCCGCGCCTGGGGCCCGGCTCACACACCCACCACACAGGGGCTACACCACCACACAGGGGCTACACCACCACACAGGGGCTACACCACCACACAGGGGCTACACCACCACACGGGGGCTACACCACCACACAGGGGGCTACACCACCACACAGGGGCTACACCACCACACAGGGGCTACACCACCACACAGGGGCTACACCACCACACGGGGGGCTACACCACCACACAGGGGCTACACCACCACACAGGGGCTACACCACCACACGGGGGCTACACCACCACACAGGGGCTACACCACCACACGGGGGCTACACCACCACACAGGGGGCTACACCACCACACAGGGGCTACACCACCACACAGGGGCTACACCACTACACGAGGGCTACACCACCACACAGGGGGCTACACCACCACACAGGGGCTACATCACTACACGAGGGCTACACCACCACACAGGGGGGCTACACCACCACACAGGGGGCTACACCACCACACGGGGGCTACACCACCACACAGGGGCTACACCACCACACGAGGGCTACACCACTACACGAAGGCTACACCACTACACGGGGGCGACACCACCACACGAGGGCTACACCACTTCACGAGGGCTACACCACTACACGGGAGCTACACCACCACACAGGGGCTACACCACCACACAGGGGGCTACACCACCACACAGGGGCTACACCACTACACGGGGCTACACCACTACACGGCAGCTACACCACTACAAGAGGGCTACACCACCACACGGAGGCTACACCACCACACAGGAGGGCTATACCACTACACAGGGGCTACACCACCACACAGGCGCTACACCACTACACGGGGCTACACCACCACACGGGGCTACAACACCACACGGGGCTACACCACCACACAGGGGGGCTACACCACCACACGGGGGGCTACACCACCACACGGGGGCTACATCACCACACAGGGGGCTACACCACCACACAGGGGGGCTACACCACCACACAGGGGCTACACCACCACACGGGGCTACACCAACACACGGGGCTACACCACTACACGAGGGCAACACCACCACACGGGGGCTACACCACCACACGGGGGCTACACCACCACACAGGGGCTACACCACCACACAGGGGCTACACCACCAGACAGGGGCTACACCACCACACAGGGCTACACCACCACACAGGGGGGCTACACCACCACACAGGGGGGCTACACCACCACTCAGGGGGGCTACACCACCACAGGGGAGGGTACACGACCACACGGGGCCAAACCACTACACGGGGGCTACATCACCACACAGGGGCTACACCACCACACAGGGCTACACCACCACACAGGGGGGCTACACCACCACACAGGGGGGCTACACCACTACACGGGAGCTACACCAGTACACGAGGGCTACACCACCACACGGGGGGCTACACCACCACACAGGGGCTACACCACTACACGAGGGCTACACCACCACACAGGGGGGCTACACCACCACACAGGGGGCTACACCACTACACGAGGGCTACACCACCACACAGGGGGGCTACACCACCACACAGGGGCTACACCACTACACGGGGCTACACCACCACACGGGGCTACACCACCACACGGGGCTACACCACTACACAGGGGCTACACCACCACACAGGGGCTACACCACCACACAGGGCGGCTGCACCATCACACAGGGGGCTACACCACTACACGAGGGCTACACCACCACACAGGGGGGCTACACCACCACACAGGGGCTACACCACCACAAAGGGGGCTACACCACTACACGAGGGCTACACCACCACACGGGGGCTACACCACCACACGAGAGCTACACCACCACACAGGGGGGCTACACCACCACACAAGGGGCTACACCACCACACAGGGGGGCTACACCACCACACGAGAGCTACACCACCACACGGGGGCTTCACCACCACACAGGGGGGCTACACCACCACACAGGGGGACTACACCACCACACAGGGGGCTACACCAGGCTGCCACCACCATCTTGCAAATATTTCGGTAACGCAACGTGATCTTCAACAATCTGGGCAGTCACACAGACTAAATTACCTACACTGAATTAGAGCTACAAGTTCGAGCACCAGAATTCCCGACACAATGACTCTACTAACAGATATAAAAACTAACGAATGCAATAGTGACTTTGCTATTCCTTAACATAATTGTTGATGACCACGAATAAGAGAAAAGGCCCAGTGAAAGAGGATATATGGCTAAATGGCTTCACTATTGTTCGGAGTAAATGGGAAGGAGTTTCCTTTGCCAGGATTTGTGTAAAAATTACACAACGTGTATAGGGCGGTGATGTGACACCCAACTCAGTTTATATTCAAAGTACTGCATGTGTATTTTAGGATATTACTGTTTTAGTCTGCCTTTGCATGCTTGAACAAGGTGCTTGTAGGTTGCGTAGTTTCAGATGTCTGTGAACATCAGACCAGTATAGTTAACGATTATTTATGGTTCTAATGGAACGGCCGGATGAGGTTTTTAGACGGGAATTGGTTGGGACATCTGCAAACTGCGGTGGTCTGTTTCCTTGGCCATTGTCACTCCCATGCCGGTCATTAAGTAGCTGTTCGGGGCTGTTGGAGTCTTATAGTTAACAGAAGTCGTATTCAGTGTTACTTACTATAAAATTATTCATGAGAGCAGAGAAATGAACAAATAGTGAGGAGCGTTGAATTGCAAAATAAAAAAGTGGAAAACGTTTTTTGATGAAATAATCATAAAATTAACATGTTTGGTTAGAATACAACAGGTGGCTCGGGGGATAAAATATACCGTGTAATTACCTAAGTGTAATTACAGGATGAGAACTACAGAGAGAGCTCGTGGTGTCCCGTCTTCCCAGTACTCTTTGTCGTATAGTCGTATAACACTTTGAAACTACTGATATTTTTGGCCTCCACCACCTTCTCACTTAAATTGTTCCGACCGTCTACCACTCTGTTTGCAAAATAGGCAAACACAAATAGAGTGTGTGTAGGCATTCTATAGTCCACATGTCCACCAGTATGATAACTACGCAAGTGAGAACGTAAGGATGATTGCAGTGAGTTCGGGAAGTCATTGAAAGAAGCAGCATTCTGTAATTACAGGTTTTTGGTGAATTCATTAAGTAGACAACTACAAGTCATTACATGTAGTTGTCTACTACTGTATCTGTCTACTGTACTTTTTTTATCAAAGGCAGTCTACTTGATTGTACATGACGAAGATGTGGCTTTAAAGCATTTCTCGGAAGAGAACTTTCTTTAACAAAACAAAGTTGCCTTTTGTTCGCTTCAGAATTTATTTGCAACTGCAAACTTTTGCAGACATAAACCAATCAAAACATACTATTGCCGGAAGAATCATCAGAGAATATTAACAGTCAGTACAAAGCAAAACCCGTTATTGCATTTTAAGTTGCAATATATGAAAGTACATCTGTAACTGACACATCAACATAGATAATTGATACATGTTACATCAAATACATGATACATGATACATCAAATTGATACATGTGGCGTTGATGAAAGCTTGCAGATAACAGAATAGTTTGTGGAATTGAAAAGGGAAACCAACAGGAGATTATATCTTTATAATTTTTGTATTAAACAAGGGCAAATTAGTCTTTGATTAAATAACTAAAACTGTGACTGGCTAAGGATTTAGCAACGCAAATGATGATTGAGAAAGCAATAAAAGTTGCTAAATTAAAGGGATAATTACTAGCTCTGCATGGAAACGAAAAATTTCGCATTTTACATTATTCATAGAGTGGTGTTGTGGAGTAAAACATTTAATATGGACAATAAAATGAATGTCGTCATAAAAAACAGCGAACTTACACGAGCACAAACTTTTAACTACAGACACGTTCATCCACAACCCGTCCTCAAACCAGGTTCATTCCATCCAGCGGTCGACCCCAAAAACGCATTCATCTGTGTTAACATGCTCCTCTTTCAAAATAGGAATTTTTTCATATATATGAATTAATATTGTTATGTATCACCGTACTGTCCATATTTAAGCATTGGTTAGGTTAGGTGTTTAGGTTCTGTTGGCGATTATTTGTATTTGTAGTACGTGGGTGAAGCATTTACAGCGTTGTGGTTCGAATAAAAGTCGTCAGCGAAGCACTTATTCCGGAGTGCTCGAACGTCATCAGTTGTGAGTCGTGTGTAAACCGTTTTTCATTCATTAAGAAGGGGTTTGGCGGGTGCATGGAATGGACTCTGGCCTTTGTTTATGAGGACGGACTGAATTCATCCACAAGTGTGTTGAACCACACACGGCTCAACTACTTTTCTGAAGAAAATGAGACCGCGAAGTGAGAGGTCTGAAACTTCAAAGTCTCATTTTATATTAATCACGTAATTTGTTGTTAATCACGTAATTTGCTGTTAATCACGTAATTTGCTATAAATTACGTAATTTGCTGAATCATGCAATGCTATCAGGAGTTTTAAATATGCGAGCGGCATTGAAGTGCCTTAATAAACTTCTTGGTGATATATTGAGCTTTATGGAACAGGATGGAAAGGAAGAGATAATAACCGAGTTCGAGATTAAGCATTCATGGTGGGTGTCACAGAACACCTAAATTGCAAAGGTGCAAGGACGCAGGAAATTGGTGAGAGAGTTTTAAATGGCTATATTCTTTCCTTTGGGGTGAAAATAGAGTTTTGTGCACAGGCAGCTTTACTGAGAATAAGATTAAGTAATTATAAAGTTAAATACGACACAGCCAGTATGACTGTGTAACACCTGGAGGACACATGAGGACAAGGATCCGGGATAGTACAGAATGAAAGATTACATAGAGTAATCGTTCTTATGTTTTCCAGTCTTGAAACAACTTGTAAGACTCAACTGTATTTTAGGCTGACAGTAACAAGCAACACCTTGAAATGAGTTGCGTGAAAAATAAACGAAAGTTAACTACAGCGACAAACATTTCTCCATCTCTGGAACAAGTTCTTTATCAATGTTGATGAAGTACCAGAATTTTCTTCACCTTGAAATAATTATTATAATATGAATCTGTTTTGATGGAAACAGTTTTGAATTTAGATGTTGCTACATATTTAGATGATGAGTCGCAATAACGTGGCTGAAAATATGATGAATAATATAATGTCACATATTAATATTTTGACCCTAATTATTCCACAGTGAAATGCTATTCCTCTAAGATTATGTCTGGAAACAGATGCGATTGTGAACAGGTCTTTTCTGTAATGAACATTGATAATCACGGCTTCGTTTTCACTTTACATCACATCGGAATATAATATTGATGGTTGCTGTAATTCAATCATTTTATCGAATTTTTGTACACAATTCGTTAAACCAAGAGCTGTCAAGTGTGTGTGTAAGCAGCAATACCAGTCTGAAAGATGATTGACATTAATATTCACAAGGAAAATCACACTAACGTGATGGTATATCAACTAGAAAATCCACTGGGGCTGAGAGGCGATGCGAACAAGCGATCAAGACATTGCCAGCTGCATACCATTATTCCACCACTAACCTGATAAAAGTCATATAACCGGATTTCTACTGAAATCACAGGAGGTCTAGAGAGCCTTCCTGAAGCCAGTCCAAGTTTTACATATGACCACCAAGCACTTGGGTGAAGGGCAGAGTGGTTGAACACCATACACCCGAACTTCAGATACATACAGAAGTTGAGGCTTATACGTAGCTACCAACAACGATGAGAGAGATGGCCTTCAGCGTCCGCACTAGCAGACCTCCTCCACTGCAGTTAAATAAAAGACATCTGGTGTTCTTCCCGTGTTAGCATAAAATAACAAGTTGGATAATTATGGTCAGCAATTTCTCTGGTTGTGGTGGTGAACCTACCTTGGTGGTGGTGGTGATAGTGAGCCTGTCCGTGGTAGGTGGTGAACTTTCCTGTGGTGGTGATGGTGGTAGCGAAGGTACCAGCCTCCACTGCCCTTCACCTTGCCACAACTCCATGCAGTATTTAGTGGGTTTTTTTCCCCGCAAAAACGTGTGGCATTTGCAGTTGCGCCTCGACCCACCTGGCTGCTGCCAGAATTGTTAAAACAAATTTGTTATTCGCCTTTTGTAATTATTTGAAATTAATTAAGAATGTCTGTAAATACCTGATAAGGAGAATCTGTCAATGTTAATGCTATTAGTTGAGATAACAACAGCATGAATCTTGCAAGACAGGGTGGTTGTGCGCCACTCTTGCAAGGGGTAGTAGGTGCAATGGCCAGCGCATCCGGTTCCCATCCGAGTGGTCCCGGGTTTGTTTCCTCAAGCAGGATGTGAGATATTTGAGCACGTTTCCCACAGCCCTATCCTGCCCTCTGATGTTTCGCCCTATTGCCAGGGGGTTGCGCCTTAAAGAAGACTACCAGTAGGTCTTTGATCTCGAAAAGCTTAATAAGCTCTAAGTCCTCGACAATGGGGAATTGATAACGGTATAGTTAACCATCCTCAAACTAAAGTTAACGGTAGTCCATATTAGGGTGATCGCCCGGGCGCCGGCAAGAAATAATGGGCAGGGTTTCTTTCACCCCTGATGCTCCTGTTACCTAGCAGTAAATAGGTACCTGGGAGTTAGTCAGCTGTCATGGGCTGCTTCCTGGGGGTGGAGGCCTGGTCGAGGACCGGGCCGCGGGGGCACTAAAACCCCGAAATCACCTCAAGATAGATCAAACATTCGTAGGTGTGTTCATTCCTTCTGGACCAATGGGAAGGCAGAGCTGCCTCGTCAACCCTCGCTAATTACAAAATATTATTATTAATTTTTGTCTTGACTTACAATGTTAATGTGGTTGAAAGTTGAGCAATTTAAAGCTTTGCCAGAATTGTTATGATGTTTGTGTACGTATATATTTTGTGGTTTTCATTAGCCACGCTAATTAAGAAATTATACCTGACTTTGGCATCAAGAGTAACTTGCTTTTTTGCCTTTGTCCAAAAAATTGCATCATTTGCAAATTATATTTTTTTTGTCTGGAAAACTTTTAAATGGAATAGATGAGTCTGGTATCATACATACACACAAACACGCACGCATACATATTCACATTAACGGAAGCGCACTCACACACACACGCGCAAACACACACACACACATGTAGATATGATAGAGCCCAGTAGGCTCAGGAATCTGTACACCAGTTGATTGACAGTTGAGAGGCAGGACCAAAGAGCCAAAGCTCAACCCCCGCAAGCACAAATAGGTGAGTATATACACACACACACACATTCCCACAAACACACGCACAACCTGAGAAAGAACACAAACTTAAATAAAACTGCAGTTAAAAAAATATACTTGTATGAAAAATTCCCACGAACTTTTTTTTAGGTAACAAGAGTCATGATTCTTTTCGTCTACATGGTAAATGAAAAGGTTAGAAAAGGGGGTCAGATTTGTATTAAACCTACAACATGAGAAGGCAGCTAGTTTCTGCCTTGTTTGATGCATTTGTTGCTGAATTGAATTATCTGCGAGCCGGATATCTTTCCATGTTGTACACTATGACTGGTGTTTACTTTCTTATAAGATCTAGACTCCGATGTTTCTGTGATTGGTGAGATAAATAAACAAACTGGTTTCCCTGTTGCTGCTTCAGGAGCTTCGTCCTTGATTCATACTGTTAAATTTTTGGCCCGTTTTATGTTTGATAATTTGTGCATTGTTACTACTGGAGACATAGGGGGAGAGAGAGAGAGAGAGAGAGAGAGAGCAAGAGAGAGAGAGAGAGAGAGAGAGAGAGAGAGAGAGAGAGAGAGAGAGAGAGAGAGAGAGAGAGAGAGCAAGAGAGAGAGAGAGAGAGAGAGAGAGAGAGAGAGAGAGAGAGAGAGAGAGAGAGAGAGAGAGAGAGAGAGAGAGAGAGAGAGAGAGAACTATCAGGAGATAGCACTTGAAAGGGATCAGGATAAGGATTTGGGATGAGATACGGGGTAGGAAGGAATGGTGCCCAACCACTTATGGACGGTCGGGGGATTGAACCCCAACCTGCATGAAAGAAGAACTGAGAGTTGTATATTGCACAACATGGATATATTATAGAATACAGTCTCGAACATTACTCCCCCCCCCCCAAAAAAAAAAAACATATTCAATTTTCCTAAAAATATCTGACGTAGCTATATCTGATGAGAAACAGAACGCTGAAGCCATATATGAATATATATACTTATATATTCACCCACGGTAGCCAGGTTTGATTTCAGATATATCCGGCCACGCTGCGGACTCCTTGCCAGCCTTCAGGGGACCTCCCTTGCCATCCATCACCAGTTGATCAATACCCCATCGCATTTGACAGGCCGGTCCCTAAACGCCAATAAATTCATCACCGAGTGCCAGCTGCAATGCTTTCTATTGGAGAAGTAAAAACTATATATTATTATAGAAAGACCTTAATGCTTAAAGGCCCATATGCGATTAGGATAAACCCTTCTATTAGCAGTAATTACTTACGCAAATAAGCTATTTTTAACTCGTTATATGAATCAAAATGATACTTTTTGGATTAATTTCGGGACATAACATTAACAACTCGAATAAAATAATAATTTTATTCGAGGTATATTATTATTATAAAATTATATGTAATATTATTATATAAAAAATATTATTTTATATATTTAGTTCGAATAAGATAATTATTTATAAGCCTTAACTGAACATGCATTAAATCGTATGTTAACATGTTAATAATTATATCGTTCTAATTATTCATGTTATATTTCTATTAGTTATCATAATTGATCATTAGTTATCATTTATTATTCATTAATTATCATAATTACTCATTAGTCATCATAATCTCTTATTAGTCATCATAATCTCTTATTAGTCATCATAATCTCTTATTAGTTATCATGTTATCATAAGTTCTCATTAGTTAGCATAGTTACTCATTAGTTTTCATAGTTACCCATTATTTATCATAATTACTCATTAGTTATCATAATTACTCACTAGTTATCATAATAACTCATTAGTTATAATAATTACTCATTATTTATCATAATTACTCACTAGTTATCATAATAAATTTTATTCTGCTGAATCACGATTGCAGTTTAAACTGAATAACAAAGAACGAATATTATTTTTATTATGTCAGTTTGCAGCGAGAAAGATTTTCGATATGATGAATCATTGTTTATTATACATTATAATAACGTCATAATAGGATAATCAAGGGCAGTTTAGTTTACGTAACGAAAGAGGAACAAAAGTAAACAAACAGGGGAAACCTTTAACAAACCTCTAGCTTCCTGTCCCTGTCGAGGCCACTAAAGATATAGTGGGCCAAGACAAATTCAGGTAAATATTCTATTGTGGGGGTCGTGAGGAGGTTTCAGAAGCCCTGAATTCACATCAATATGTCTATGAAAAGAAGAGGTTAGCAGGAAAATGTTGAGAGAGAGAGTACAAAGGAAGAGTGAAGTTCAAGAAAATTGTATTTTTCATAGATTCATACCAGAAACGTCTTCGTCTCCTCATCTTGTGGTGTGTGGATTTGGTCCATCATATCTTCAGCCACGTTATTGTGATTCATCGCCTGCAGAATTTTTTATGTTGACAAGACAGAGTTTAATTAAATATCATTACGACGAGCGTCATATAAAGCCGAAATAGATTGATGCTCATTCCCCAACTTCCTTCGCGAGTGAAGAGATGGAAATTCAGGCTAGAAACTTGAATGAAAACCTCTTGGTTACATTCAATAACATATTCCTGCGGGATCAGATCAGATAACTAATTAACCAGGATGTGATTCATACGTCAGGCTGCGAACAGCCTCGTCCAACAGCCTAGTTGATCAGTCCAGCAACAAGGAGGCCTGGTCTAGGACCGGTCATCGAGGACGTTGAGCCCCGAAATCATCGCAAGGTAACCCAAAAGTGATCGACGGTTTTGCCAAAAATATACTAAAACCGATCTATGCTAGAACGCGGTTTAAAAAAAATCTGAGAAATTCAGATTTTTTTCATCATTTCTTTAACCAACGATCGATAGTACAGATTCTGACTTAATAATTAATTAAATGCTTATATTTGCAATGTTATGTTTTGTCTCAGCCGCTTGTGTCACGGTAATGTCTATATTTGACTCGTACCACAAACACCAGCAATATGAGGAAGTTTTCCGTGATTGTTGCAACTTAACCCACATCAGCTGACTATTATTTCCTCTGGAACAAGTCAAATTATTTATATAATTTGCATAATTTGTCGACTTAAACACAGGTACGAGCAGCGTATGACGTCACTTCATATTTCCATATTCTGATGCATGTGTTTCGGCCACTCGAGAGAGTGTAAACAAACCTAACTACCAAGAATTGCAACATTACAAGTGTAAACACAGTTACTGTCTTCCCGACAGCTAGCCTGGAGAGACGGGGTCGAACTGTCTGCTTTGTTGAGACCTGTCTGTCTACGCGACTCATTAAAACTTCATTTTATGACTTAATGAAAGTGAAAATGTTGAACTTTGTTATACATTCTCTGAATTATGCTCAGGGCTTTACACGTGTATTTTTACGTTAGTTTTATACTTAATAAATTATAGAGAGGGACTCTCAGATCTATTATTTTGTTTATTAAGTATAATTTTGAGCCACTTCTTTCCTCAAACGACGTAGAAGTAAGTTTATTTATGTTTTGTAATATATCAGAAGTGGACGTGTTGCACGAGCTCTCAAAATAATTAATGTTCAAGTATTGATCAGACACACACACACACACACACACACACACACACACACACACACACACACACACACACACACACACACACACACACACATACACACACACACACACACACACACACACACACACACACACACACATACACACACACACACACACACACACACACACACACACACGCACGCACACACACACTCACACACACACTCACACACACACACACACACACACACACACACACACACACACACACACACACACACACACACTCACACACACACACACACACACATACACACACACACACACTCACACACACACACACACACACACACACACACACACACACACACACACACTCACACACACACACACACACACACACACACACACACACACACACACACACCAGCATTCTCTCTTAGTCAGGGATGGGAACCATAATTTGAAACACAGAAAAGTCTCGTGGCAAAAACAAAATCACTTAATTTAACGAAAAATGTACATATAAGTTTTCGAATTTCCCACTCACAGGAGACTCGACCAATTTCATCCACAAGGTTCTCTTAATTACAGGCTGTGTCGGTGGAAGTTTTCATCACAGGACATTTTCCCAAAGTCAGACACAACTTAATTTTTTTTTTAACCTTGAATACTATGCATAAACACGAAATACATAGGTTTACATATGTATACATAAATTCATGTCTTTCCCGTTCCTCAGCAATTTTCGTTTCTCTTCTCCTTTTTCCATCTGCCTCCCCCTTCTTCTTCTTCTCGTGTCTCATCTTTTTCCTTTCTTACACCTCTTTATCTCTGCGCTTTTGTGTTTTTTCATATCCTTCATCTGCTTTCCCTTGTACCAAATGTAAACACCAGAAGAAGACAAGAATGCAGAAACAGCAGTTAGTGTCTGTTTATATTAAGGCAAACTCATTCACCTGTTTGTCTAGCCTTCGCTTGAAACAATAGAGCGATCCCACATCTCTATTATGTTACCCGATAATATGTTCCGTAATACCCCGATTTTTAACATTGTATTTACCAACATCTTTTCTGAATCCAAAATGAATCAATTCATTTATTCAATCTATTTCTTCAATCATATCACCTTTGCCTTTTTAGAATGTGTAAATCAGACTTACACAATCTCACTTCTTAAAAAGAGGTTTCTAATTCCTGGGATTACGGTGCTTATAGCTATTCTATAGTACTGTCATTACATAATCAGTGATTAAGTGCTTAATAACACAGTAGTTTCTATAGCAGCTATCTTACCCTGTCAAAATAGGAGAGACATAAATGTATGTGTATATATGTATGTATGTGTGTATTTTGGATATGTGTAAGCTGGTCAGAATTGCATTTCACCTTTGTAAACGTACACTAATGACACTATGTAAAAGACACCTCGAACACTGGTTATATAGAAACAGACGTAAATCTGTATATTTACTGGTTCGTGTGCTTGTGCGTGCGTGTGTGTGAGTGTGTGTGTGTGTGTGTGTGTGTGTGTGTGTGTGTGTGTGTGTGTGTGTGTGTGTGTGTGTGTGTGTGTGTGTGTGTGTGTGTGTGTGTGTGACCCTAAAATATCGACAATTTCCGACCCTGTCCACATCTGAAATGAAACAATTCAGCGCTCACCCTTTGGTCGGAAATAGAAATCGCTTTGTTTAATGGACAATCACTCTCCGGTGTCCCAGGTGGCCCTGGTCGACCTACCTGCAGGTAGATGTGATCAAGGCTCCCAGGACTGTCTCTACGGTCCGTGCGTTATCATGGATGCTGCTATCGAGGCGTAAAAAAAAAACTTCTTCTTTGATCTCTGTTATCTTGGATACTGTTATCAAGGTTTTGAAGATGGGGTGTCAGGTCTGTGTTATCATAGACTCTATGATTAAGGCTTAAATGCTATAGTCTTTTGTCTACATATTCCTGCTTGCTGTTATCAAAGCTCTTGGATGTGATTTCTAGTCAATGCTATCGTGACTGATGCGACAGAGCTCACATAACAGTTGCATTGATCAAAGCTACCTTTGCTCTGGTCATTGATCATGAGCGGTTCTGTCAACAATGTTTCCAATTTCCTACAGTTGATGAGTAAGCGCACTCAGTGATAAATGTAATGAAACATCTAATATTGCAATTTTAACGTCAATGGCAGATTTATTACGGAACTCTTATACTGAAATATTTATCATTATTTCAAGCATTTGTATATTTTCTTTACTCGACATTCTAGTATGCTTTATAAGAAAGTTTAGTAGTATAAATCAATTCTTAGATCTACTGTTAAGTCTTCAGCACCTCATGAACCGTTTGTACAATTTCAAGCTTCCTTTTTCTTCATAGCGTAAATAAAAATATTATTTTCGCATATTCAAAATCATAATATATATATATATATATATATATATATATATATATATATATATATATATATATATATATATATATATATATATATATATATATATATATATATATATATGTCGTACCTAGTAGCCAGAACGCACTTTTTGGCCTACTATGCAAGGCCAGATTTGCCTAATAAGCCAAGTTTTCCTGAATTAATATATTTTCTCTAATTTTTGTCTTATGAAATGATAAAGCTATCAATTTCATTATGTATGAGGTCAATTTTTTTTTATTGGAGTTAAAATTAACGTAGATATATAACCGAACCTAACCAACCCTACCTAACCTAACCTAACATATCTTTATCGGTTAGGTTAGGTTAGGTAGCCGAAAAAGTTAGGTTAGGTTAGGTTAGGTAGGTTAGGTAGTCGAAAAACAATTAATTCATGAAAACTTGGCTTATTAAGCAAATCTGGCCATGCATATTAGGCTGAGAAGTGCGTTCTGGCTACTAGGTACGACATATATATATATATATATATATATATATATATATATATATATATATATATATATATATATATATATATATATATATATATATATATATATATGTCGTACCTAATAGCCAGAACGCACTTCTCAGCCTACTATTCAAGGCCCGATTTGCCTAATAAGCCAAGTTTTCATGAATTAATGTTTTTTCGTCTACCTAACCTACCTAACCTAACCTAACCTAGCTTTTTTTGGCTACCTAACCTAACCTTACCTATAAATATAGGTTAGGTTAGGTTAGGTAGGGTTGGTTAGGTTCGGTCATATATCTACGTTAATTTTAACTCCAATAAAAAAAAATTGACCTCATACATAGAGAAAAGGGTTGCTTTATCATTTCATAAGAAAAAAATTATAGTAAATATATTAATTCAGGAAAACTTGGCTTATTAGGCAAATCGGGCCTTGAATAGTAGGCTGAGAAGTGAGTTCTGGCTACTAGGTACGACATATATATATATATATATATATATATATATATATATATATTAGTATATTTTGGTAGCAGTCTTTCCTGTAGACATATATTATTAAATATGACCGAAAAAGTAAGATTAATAATTCTAACACGAATTTTCTCAATCTTTCGTACATTTCTTTTCACTGTTGGAGGTAATTCAAAAATCAATTCTCCAAAATTCATTTTTATTTCTAGTCTGACGCGACATGAGCGCATTTCGTAAAACTTATTACATTTTCAAAGACTTTAGTTTACAAATACACAACTGAATAGAACTTACGCATCTCCGATTTTGTTTATATCTACATTTGAGTGAGGTGGATGGGGTGAGGTGGCATTAATAGGGTATTAATTTCATCAACACAAGACAGAACAAGAGGTGGCATTAATAGGGTATTAATTTCATCAACACAAGACAGAACAAGAGGTGGCATTAATAGGGTATTAATTTCATCAACACAAGACAGAACACGAAACAATGGGTATTGAAATGGAAGTGATTGTAGAAAGCCTATTGGTCCATATTTCTTGATGCTTCTATATTGGAGCGGAGTCTTGAGGTGGGTAGAATATAGTTGTGCATTAATTGGCTGTTGATTGCTGGTGTTGACTTCTTAATGTGTAGTGCCTCGCAAACGTCAAGCCACCTGCTATCGCTGTATCTATCGATGATTTCTGTGTTGTTTACTAGGATTTCTCTGGCGATGGTTTGGTTGTGGGAAGAAATTATATGTTCCTTAATGGAGCCGTGTTGTTTATGCATCGTTAAACGCCTAGAAAGAGATGTTGTTGTCTTGCCTATATACTGGGTTTTTTGGAGCTTACAGTCCCCAAGTGGGCATTTGAAGGCATAGACGACGTTGGTCTCTTTTAAAGCGTTCTGCTTTGTGTCTGGAGAGTTTCTCATAAGTAGGCTGGCCGTTTTTCTGGTTTTATAGTAAATCGTCAGTTGTATCCTCTGATTTTTGTCTGTAAGGATAACGTTTCTTTTAACAATTTCTTTCAGGACCCTTTCCTCTGTTTTATGAGCTGTGGAAAAGAAGTTCCTGTAAAATAGTCTAATAGGGGGTATAGGTGTTGTGTTAGTTGTCTCTTCAGAGGTTGCAAGGCGTTTCACTTTCCTTCTTATGATGTCTTCGACGAAACCATTGGAGAAGCCGTTGTTGACTAGGACCTGCCTAACCCTACAGAGTTCTTCGTCGACTTGCTTCCATTCTGAGCTGTGGCTTAGAGCACGGTCGACATATGCGTTAACAACACTCCTCTTGTACCTGTCTGGGCAGTCGCTGTTGGCATTTAGGCACATTCCTATGTTCGTTTCCTTAGTGTAGACTGCAGTGTGGAAACCCCCGCTCTTTTCCATGACTGTTACATCTAGAAAGGGCAGCTTCCCATCCTTTTCCATCTCGTAAGTGAAACGCAGCACGGAACTCTGCTCAAATGCCTCCTTCAGCTCCTGCAGATGTCTGACATCAGGTACCTGTGTAAAAATGTCGTCAACATACCTGCAGTATATGGCCGGTTTCAAGTTCATGTCGACTAAGACTTTTTGCTCGATGGTACCCATGTAGAAGTTTGCAAACAGGACACCTAGGGGAGAACCCATGGCGACCCCATCTACTCCAAGCTTGTACTAAAGAGGCACCCTTCTTGAGCCCGGATGGGCACATGTATAAGCAAGTATATATAGTATATATATATATATATATATATATATATATATATATATATATATATATATATATACATATATATATATATATATATATATATATATATATATATATATATATATATATATATATTTAATATTGGTTCCAAGGGGTTGTCATAGCCAGGGGGTGGTAATGGGGGACGAGCTCCCATTACCTATAAACAGCTCCCGTATGGCGTGCGCCTCAAATAGCCTCTGACAACCAAGTCCAACTCCTGGCCTGCACGGGTGGCTTACTCTGTAAGTCCGGCGGAACTGCTTTTACTGACAGGAGAAGGGGCGAGGGCGTGCCTCTGGCGCCTTAAAACCAGCTGCTCCGGGTAGATGGGACTCGATAGCCTGGGAAGGCAGCCCATCTAGGGGAAGGAAAACCCTGATTATAAACCTCCGCTGCCTTGCGGTCGTACCCCACTTTTGGGAAAGGCTTCAGGAGTCAACCTCGAGGAAAAATCCGGAGTTGGAGCCCCTAAGGCAGTTCGTCGTTGACTTCGTTCTGGCAGCTCCTGCGACGGTGCTGGAACTATGTGTATTGGTATTTGTCTTTCCATTGGATAATTCCAGCAACGTGGAGAGAGGGGACCTGCTGCATGGGTAACAGCTTTTCCTCCATATCTACCTACTCAGGCTCTGTGCCCTGGAGAGATTGCGCAACTCCATAGTCTCAAGAGACTGAAGGATGCCTAATAATACAAATAATATATATATATATATATATATATATATATATATATATATATATATATATATATATATATATATATATATTACAATTGTGTGTAGATTTATTTCTAGGTTTAATTCTGCTTAGGATAATCTGAAAACTGGCACAAATAAAGGCATTCACAGCACCCGTGTATCTTTCCCCCCCCCCCCCCCCGCCCTCTCTTTCCACCCTTTCCCTTTCTTTCCCATTTCCCTCTCAAAAGTCCCCATTTTCGTTTCCCCTCTTCCTCCACCCTTTGTATCTCCCCCCACCTTTCCCCCCTCAATCCCCACCCTCTTCTCCCTGCTTCACCCCTGTCTCCAGAAAATATATTATTACGAAGCACTGAAAATGATGAAATATTCTTTGGGAAACACTACAAAATCTCAAGACTTGAAGCCATGAAAATAGCATTTAGAACGAGAGAGGAAGAGGGGCTCTCTGCTCATACAGCAGTTCTCTTTTTCTCTTCAGCCTACCCTAACTAGCTTATGACACTCCCCTCCCCTCATCCCCCATATGCTTCATACGTGAAAGTTGGGTTATTCTAGCCCCTGAGCGTCCAGCCTTTAACCTCAAACAGACAGACACAGAAACAATCTAATTTCATAGATTAGATTGTGCAACAATGGCGAGGATTTCTAATCTGGAAACAAACCGTCAGATCTACATTGAACCTCTTACCCTATACCTTGAATCCCACCTCGAGTTCATATTAATTTTCTTTTGCGTAAATCCGATTATAGGATTAAGTAGATCTTCAATATTGGGTCTATATGAGGGGGAAAGGTGAGTCGGAGAGCAAAAGAGAGGGGAGGGAGAGGGTAGTGAGGAACAGAAGCGTGAGGGGAGAGAAATGTAAGAGGACGACGAAGAAGTATGAAAGAGTGAAAGAAAAGAATGAGTGCGAATATTTCCTCATGAAAAATAATGAGTGCGGATATTACGTCCCTTGAGAAGGTTAATTGGTTTTGAATACAACAGCTAAATGTGGCAGGAACCTCATTAGAAAACAGAAGGCACTTTGTGTTGTGTGATGTAGTTACTCTGGGTAGCTACATTTTTGTAGTTATGTAGGATTTTCTGCATATATACTTTCTCATTGTGTGCATTCATTTATGTATAGCACTCCAACACAACTTTAGCCAAATAGTCTTCTTTCTACTCTGTGTAACTCTGCAAGCTGATTTCCTCCTCTCACGATCTATTCAACTATTCAATCAGATGAGTTACAGTGAGCTGGGAGAGCAGAAAATCCTCCAAATCCTTCCTGTCTTCTAATCAGGCCAACGCCAATGTCAATTACCCTATGTAACAATTATATTTTTTGTCCTTGGGAAGTAAGGGCTATTTTCAAAGTGTTTATGTCTCCAAAGTAAAAACAAAAAAGTGGCCACATTTTCATCAAGCTTTGCTTTGACTTTGGCTTTGAATAGCTTAAGGAAGGTATATATATTGAAGGTTTCTTAGAGACCTCTGATTCCTTATGTAAAGTTGTGACACTTTGGCACTGCTCCTTATATGCGTTGGTTGCATTTAAGTAACCTTGAAAGCATCCTTCCTAATTCTTCCTTAAGTTTTTCTAAGGCAGAAATCAAAGCAAAGTTTGATAGGAAACAATAGCAATTTTCTATTTTTTGGAAGCCTAATTAATTAGGAAAAAAACTCAAACAGGCCTCGGACAAAAAAATAATTGCTACGTAGTGTAATTGACTAATAAAGCGCCATTTACTGACCAAGATCATATTATAGACAAAGGACAGCATCAATTAGCCAATCAGGTATCCCATTACGTGTAGTAGAGAATCAAATTCAAATTCAATTTAAAAAAAATCCTATTCATCAATGTAATAATTATAATAATATATTAAAAGTGAGTTAACCGGCGGTGGCCGGGACTCTGTTCGTTTTACTCCCACCCTCACAGTCTCTCTCTTCCTAACAGGCTCTCTCCTTCCCTCCTTCCCAAGCTCTCTCCCTCACAATCTCCCTCCCTCACAGTCTATGCATGCTCTAGTAACGTTGAATCAACCTAATCGTCTTTCATTTAACATCAATAACAGCAGCTAGAACTAAGCTGCAAAACACTCTTTTTTGGTTATAAAACCCGCAATTCAGACTTCATTGGGCTCGATTACAGCATTAGAAGCCAATTCTGCTCAAATTCAGGAAATGGGGGATTGGAAGGGGGGTGGGGTTGACCCAAACTGACAGCGTTACAAAGTGTTACAAAGCGTTACACAGCACCTACTCCTACTCTATATAGAGCTGTCACCCAAAAGTTTACTTCTCCCGGCTGTCACAAAAGCTGCCTCTAAATCTTCTTCATTCTACAGTCTTCCAAGCTTAGTGTCTTTAGTTAATTACTTATTCTTCTTACTTCTGAGGGATTACCGCTTGACAAACACCTCATGAGATCATTTCTTAAATGAATTACAATTACTTCATCGTACAGACACCGTATGTTGAAATTATTGTATTGCTCGATGACCAAACTACACACACTAAAAGATGAAGAAATCATGACATTTCGATCCGTTTTGGACCGTTCCTATGGTAATTCACTGTAATAAATAAGTCCTATGATACCTGATAACTTAGGAATGAATTACATAGTGAGGGGCTGAATATATATGACCAATTGCTTATATGCGAATCAGAGTGCAAAGCCCTTCAACCAATCAGGCAAGAGAATGCTGATTGCTTGTGACTTGATAAGACTCCTAGGCCTAAATCAGGTCATGTATAAGGGCTAGACGTGAAGAAAGTGATATCAAAATTCTATTGAGCACCTTCTTGTTATCTCAAATAAAAGGTACATTTTCATGAATAACAAATATACATTTTTATTACGTAGATTAAGACGTTCTAAGTCAAGTATAATATTGTTCTAATGTCCCTTGAGTCAGCGTTGAGCTTATTTTTGGGTGAGTGTGACCTGTACTTTTGGTACTCCGTATGTCCTATTGGTACTCTGAAAGCTTCATTGGTAAGGTAGGAATCTCAGGTAATCACGGGCTCACCATAGCCCGTGCTACTTGGAACTTTTAGTTCCAGGTAGTGAATCTTTAACAACAACAACATCTCAGGTAAGAACTCTCAATACACACAAAAATCACAATAGCATGATGCATCAAAAGAGCAAATCCACAAGGGCCGTGATGAGGATTCGAACTTACGTCTAAGAGGATCCCAGCTATTGTGATTTCTGTGTGTAATGAAGGGCGAAGGGCGTAGAATAGCTTATTGACAGAGCTCGGGTGCATGGGAGAATTGTGTAAAACCCTGGCTTGTGTCTCGGAGAAACTGCAGGATCCGTGTGAGGCCAGTTGAACTCCCGGTTGCAATTCTTTTAACCATGTCGTAGCACAATCGATAAATGCGCGCCTGGGATTCTCTCAGACGTAAGTTCGAACCCTCATCACGGCTCTTGTGGATTTGTTCATAAGAACTCTCAAGGTTCATTCAGCACTAGTGGGTGTTCTGTGTTTTAACTGCTTTCCCGATCGGTGCTGAGGCGTTAGCCTGTGGCAGGAGGTGAGTAGCAGCAATCAGGTGTCGCTGTTACTGGGCTTTTATGTGGTTTTCCAGCAGCTGCTAACTGCCCCCCAGCAGCTGCTAACTACCCCCCAGCAGCTGCTAACTACCCCCCCCCAGCAGCTGCTAACTACCCCCAGCAGCTGCTAACTACCCCCAGCAGCTGCTAACTACCCCCCAGCAGCTGCTAACTACCCCCCAGCAGCTGCTAACTACCCCCCAGCAGCTGCTAACTACCCCCAGCAGCTGCTAACTACCCCCAGCAGCTGCTAACTACCCCCAGCAGCTGCTAACTACCCCCCAGCAGCTGCTAACTACCCCCCAGCAGCTGCTAACTACCCACAGCAGCTGCTAACTACCCCCCAGCAGCTGCTAACTACCCCCCAGCAGCTGCTAACTACCCCCCAGCAGCTGCTAACTGCCCCCCAGCAGCTGCTAACTACCCCCCAGCAGCTGCTAACTACCCACAGCAGCTGCTAACTACCCCCCAGCAGCTGCTAACTACCCCCCAGCAGCTGCTAACTACCCCCAGCAGCTGCTAACTACCCCCAGCAGCTGCTAACTACCCCCAGCAGCTGCTAACTACCCCCAGCAGCTGCTAACTACCCCCAGCAGCTGCTAACTACCCCCAGCAGCTGCTAACTACCCCCAGCAGCTGCTAACTACCCCCCAGCAGCTGCTAACTACCCCCAGCAGCTGCTAACTACCCCCAGCAGCTGCTAACTGCCCCCCAGCAGCTGCTAACTACCCCCAGCAGCTGCTAACTACCCCCAGCAGCTGCTAACTACCCCCAGCAGCTGCAAACTACCCCCCAGCAGCTGCTAACTACCCCCAGCAGCTGCTAACTACCCCCAGCAGCTGCTAACTACCCCCCAGCAGCTGCTAACTACCCCCAGCAGCTGCTAACTACCCCCAGCAGCTGCTAACTGCCCCCCAGCAGCTGCTAACTACCCCCAGCAGCTGCTAACTACCCCCAGCAGCTGCTAACTACCCCCAGCAGCTGCTAACTACCCCCCAGCAGCTGCTAACTACCCCCAGCAGCTGCTAACTACCCCCAGCAGCTGCTAACTACCCCCAGCAGCTGCTAACTACTCCCAGCAGCTGCTAACTACCCCCAGCAGCTGCTAACTACCCCCAGCAGCTGCTAACTACCCCCCAGCAGCTACTAACTACCCCCAGCAGCTGCTAACTACCCCCAGCAGCTGCTAACTACCCCCAGCAGCTGCTAACTACCCACCAGCAGCTACTAACTACCCCCAGCAGCTGCTAACTACCCCCAGCAGCTGCTAACTACCCCCAGCAGCTGCTAACTACCCCCAGCAGCTACTAACTACCCCCGATAGCTGCTAACTACCCCCCAGCAGCTGTCATAACAGCTGCAACAAGACCCAACAGGCGTTGGAAAGCGACGATCGGTCTTGCATCAACAGCGGTCGTCACGACAGCAGCAACAACAGTAGCAGCTGATGTGGCAACTGTTGCTAAAACGGAAGACTGTTGCAACTGTAGCAGCAGCCGTCTGGCCCTTTCCTTACACTTGCCCTGCCCTCTGCAATGTGCATTCTCTTCATCTCAACATTTCTTCATTTTTTGTCAGGTTCCAGATAGTTATCTATCCTCTCAAACCTTCTCGTTTTTCCTCTCTCTCTCTCTCTCTCTCTCTCTCTCTCTCTCTCTCTCTCTCTCTCTCTCTCTCTCTCTCTCTCTCTCTCTCTCTCTCTCTCTCTCTCTCTCTCTCTCTCTCGCTCTCTCTCTCTCTCTCTCTCTCTCTCTCTCTCTCTCTCTCTCTCTCTCTCTCTCTCTCTCTCTCTCTCTCTCTCTCGCTCTCTCTCTCTCTCTCTCTCTCTCTCTCTCTCTCTCTTTTTGCCTTTTCTATCCCAGTCTCTAGCATCAACTCCAAGCCACTTTTTCCTTCTCATTTCCCTTAATCCTAATTTTCCTTTCTCTTTGTTTCCCTACTTATTTTCTCTACTTCTTCCCTTCTCCCTTTATACAGCATCCTTACCTTGCCTCCCATAACCCCCCACCCACCGCAGAAAATCTCAGAACTCTCCCCAAAATATTCTCCCCTATCCTCCCCTATATACTTCCCCCTCCCTAAATACCCTCCCTCAGGGGTGTGGATTATACACCCACACCCCCTCCTTCCCTTCCCACCCCCCAACACCCTCCACCACGCTGCATAACACACCTATCCTCCCAAACTAATCCCTCTACCCACCATCCACAGTCATCCCAACTATCCCCTCCGCCATCCCCAAGCTTCCCCCAGCTGAAGCTCGTAGTGACAGCGCCAGCAGCAGCAGCAGCCGTTCGCGGAGCTCTTGAATAATACATATTTAAAGCTTACCTGGCTACTCCCTCGTCATTAGGATGCGACCAATGTTTTGCTCCTGCATTGTAGGACTATTCGGAGCTAGGTGGTGTTAGTAGGGGGGTCAGTGAAGCTTGGAAATGTTAGTTGAACATGGTAGTCGAAGGAGCTTGAAGGAAGGTTCAAACCGATATCACGGCTACTGTGGATTGGTTCGAAGCTTTGTTGAACCTAGGCGAATCTGGTAGAGGGTTAGTAAAGCTTGAAGAGGCTTGGTTGAAGCTAAAAAATGAGGTTTAGTGAAGCTTAGGAAAGCTAGGTAAGGCTGAAAGAGGGTTAGTAAGACTTCAAGAGGCCTGGTGAAGTTGGGAATAACTCGAGAGAGCTGAAAGAGGAATAACAATGTTGAAAAAGACTTGAGAAAACTTAACAAGACGTATAGCAAAGCTGGAGGTAGCTTAGAAATGAAAATAAAAAATGCACACCAGCTGATGAAAGCTAGATAACAGCGGGAGACACCAAAAGGAACAACAGCTGTGCAAGAAATAGAACTGGAGGAAGGGGAATAGACGAAATGCAAGTATAGATGGCAGTCGGTGCATTCAGAAACTGGTCAAGTGAGGCTGAATGACCCATGGTATTGCAAGGAGAGGGGGCCAAGTGCAGCAATATGTGGGACTGTAAGACACAAGATACAGCGCAGACAAAACCAGCGCATGTCTAGAAGACAGCAAATCATTTCTAGAAGACAGTAAAGCCCGTCTAGAAGCCAGTAAACCATATCTAGAACAGAGTCTTCAGGTGTTTCTGAAAAATCTATTGGCGCGATTGAGTCGGTAGCACCGGAATATGATTCAGGTTTGGTTGAAACCAAAGGTGGAGCACTAAGACGCCAGGTGTGGCTTCAATCAGGCCAGGTGTGGCTTCAATCAGGCCAGGTGTGACTTCAATCAGGCCAGGTGTGGCTTCAATCAGGCCAGGTGGGGCTTCAATCAGGCCAGGTGTGGCTTCAATCAGGCCGGGTGTGGCTTCAATCAGGCCAGGTGTGGCTTCAATCAGGCCAGGTGTGGCTTCAATCAGGCCAGGTGGGGCTTCAATCAGGCCAGGTGTGGCTTCAATGAAGCCAGAACAACAAATCGGGGCAGTTACAAGAGCTGGGCTGAAACACTCCGCAAGTGGATGGTAACACGCTAAGCGAAACTATTTTTGTTTTTGATGGGATGGGCGTTGCTCCAGAGGGTATTGAGGAAAGCTAGTTGAAGCTTGACTAAGTTAGAAGTAGCTCTATGAGATAATGTAAAGCTGAGTGAGATTGATTAAGCTAAAAGAGGCTAAAGTGAAGTTTTGAGCAGATTGGTGAGGTGACATGGAGCTGGGTTAAGATTAAATGAAGATGGATAAGGTTATGTGAAGCTGAGTGAAAGGTACTTGAAGATGGATAAGGGTATGTGAAGCTGAGTGAAGGGTAATTGAAGATGGATAAGGTTATGTGAAGCTGGAAGATGAATAAGGGTATGTGAAGCTGAGTGAAAACGAGGTTATGTGAAGCTGAGTGAAAGGTACTTGAAGATGGATAAAACTATGTGAAACTAGAAAAGGCTTGCGGAAGCTGGGTAAAGTTAAGTAAGGTCAACTGGAGATTAGCGAAGCTGTAACTGTGACTATTAACGACTGAAGCTGTATGAACAAGGAATAGGTAAAGCTAAGGTGGGCTACCGGGAGCTAAGCGAGACTAGGATAGATAAAGATGATTGAGAGAGTGCACTTTGAAGGAAGGAGAGTGAAAGGTGTGGGTGAATGAAGAGCCATTCTACCAGTGTCTATAAGAAACATTGATGCACTGATGAAGAGATCCAGAAAACTCGAGGAAAATTAGAAAAGATTAGATGAAACTATGACAACTGAGAAGATATGCATAAGGCCCTAAATAGTTAGAGCCTTTTCCAGGCCCTAAATAGTTAGAGCCTTTTACAGGCCCTAACTATTTAACCTAAAAGTAGTTTAGACTCCTACATGTTGTGAGTAGTCAAGGCTACTGCATACTGAGTTGTCTATGTCACTGCATGTTGAGAGAAGTAGTCTAGGCTAATTCATACAGACTTAATCAAGGTTATTACGTGTTTAAGATAGGTAGTCTAACGCTGCTAAATGATGAGTGAGGTAGTATAGCTTACTACATATTTAGAGAAGTAGTCCTGGTTGCTTCATGTTGTGAGAGGTAGTCTAGATTACTACATGTTGACATAAGTAATAGATGTTACTTCATACGGGAGAGGAGTTTTCTAGGCTACAACATAGAAATAGTCAAAACTTTCTACATGTTGAGGAAAGTAGTCTACATAGCTACATGTTGTAAGAAGCAACCTTGCTGTAACAGCACGCTTGAAAGACCTAATCTAGGGTTAAACAGGCTATGAAAAAAAAATCTTAACTATTTCTGCTGGAGAGGGAAAAAAAACAGACAAGTTAGTTGACCAGACCACACACTAGAAGGTGAAGGGACGACGACGTTTCGGTCCGTCCTGGACCATTCTCAAGTCGATTGAGAAAGGTCCAGGACGGACCGAAACGTCGTCGTCCCTTCACTTTCTAGTGTATGGTCTGGTAAACATACTTTAGCCACGTTATTGTGACTCATCGCCTGCACAGACAAGTTAGGCTATTAAGATGAGGGAACTGCTGGCCTATTTGCAGGAGTATAACTAACGTAAACTAGTTTAGAAACCTAGTTCCTTGTAGACTAAGAGATGCAGGCGAGGTCGCTCTGAGGTAATAATAGCCTTCGTTACGGAGATAGTTTCTCCGGGAGAAGGGGGGGGGGGGGGGCGGGGGTAAAGCTGGGTAGGTCAGGCTATTTCAGGTCTTGGTTATTAATTTTAGAACTAGCTGATGGACTCGACTTTGTCCAGGTGATGAGCAGGAGCAACAATCGTCACTACACTCAACAGCTCTCATTGTAATATCTTTAACTACACAATTGCCCTATTTGAAAACATTTTTTACGATACTTTTCGATATCTTTTCGCTATCACTGTAGCATCTCCACTCCACTCTGGCTACCAATGTAACATCCTTGTTATACAACATGTATCATTTTAAGATCTTTATTGTACTATAACTATCAATGTTGCATATTGACAATCGCTATCATAGTGATACGTTATAACTGCTCGCAGTTATAAACTGGATTGTCTCAGTACACGACTAAGGTTGTTGTTGTTTTTGTTTGCTGGAGCAAAAAGTTCCAGGTAGCACGGGCTATGGTGAGCCCGTAGACGACTAAGGATTTGTAAATCGCCGTCCTTCAGTGTTCCATATTTACTCCATACGAACGCACAACATTTTAGCATCCTCACTACAGTGGTCGATCCCAGGGCGCCCCCGGGGTCCACCAGGAACCCGTAAATTGTGGATAATGATAACCTTTTGGACTCCTTCAGAGCTCTGGGTCTCTGGAATTGGTGATATATTTTAAACAACGGAAGATGATTTTCCCATGGTAGACTCGTAAAAGTTAATCACATATCCTTTGCAGTGATTAAGTCATAATTACCGTTAAAGGCTGGATTAGGGCTCGACTTAACATACAGCCGACGTTTGCCTTGGTTCGAAGGGGAAATTTGACCTACATTATTTGTATTTCCAATTCTATTTTTAGGTATTTTAAGAAGGGAAGGGAAAGGAACTATCAGGTGGGGGGGGGGGGAAGCACCAAGCTATTACGACTATTTAGCACTGGGAAGGGATCAGGATAAGGATTTGGGATGGGACGGAGGGAAAGGAATTGTGCAAACCACTTATGGACGGTCGGGGATTGAACGCCCAACCTGCAGCAATCGAGACCGTCCCTTTACCGTCCAACCCAAGTGGTTGGGTAGAAAAAAAATTTTCGAGAAGAGCAGTGATTGCAGCAAATGAACCAAAAGTATGAAAGTAAAAAACCAGGGCCCAAAGGTGCTGGCGATCTAATATGACCATACTCGAGGTCAACGACGATCACGAGATTCTACTGACGACCAAAAGGATAGCGTATAGACTTTGTGTTATCCGATTTGGTAGAAGGTAGGCTATTGATAGAGGGTAGGCTTGGAGGTAATGTCAAATAGGTCGAAGTATGTTAAAATACACAGGCTAGATAATAACAGATAAAGATAAAGAGGTTAGGTTATGACAGATATAGAGAGAGATCAAGAGAGAGAGAGAGAGAGAGAGACCAAGAGAGAGAGAGAGAGAGAGACCAAGAGAGAGAGAGAGAGAGAGAGAGACCAAGAGAGAGAGAGAGAGACCAAGAGAGAGAGAGAGACCAAGAGAGAGAGAGAGAGAGAGAGACCAAGAGAGAGAGAGAGAGAGAGAGAGACCAAGAGAGAGAGAGAGAGAGACCAAGAGAGAGAGAGAGACCAAGAGAGAGAGACCAAGAGAGAGAGAGACCAAGAGAGAGAGAGACCAAGAGAGAGAGAGACCAAGAGAAAGAGAGAGAGAGAGAGAGACCAGTCACACGTAAGGGTCAGGAATAAGAGAGGGGGAGGCAGAAGCTGGGAGGGGGTCCCAGGTGGCCATGCTCTGAGACAGATAATCAATACAGAAGGTAAACCACCTGTTGTGTGTACGTTTGGCTTGGTGGCCTCTCTTCTAGCCTGCTGCCCCCTTGTTGTGTTGGAGGGGCGATACTTGATGATGGTATTCAAGGTGTGTGGTACTTGGAGGTTGGGGAGGGAGGTGGGGTCGACGAGCGATGTTTTGGAGGCGTTCGGAGGGGCGGTATTTAGCTGGGGCAGGGGAATGGGGTGGGGTATACTTCGTAGTTGGAGGGGGTGTTAGTCTTTAATTGTGTTGGTGCTGACAGCTGACAAGTTGAAGGGTGTTGAACGAGTCGAGTGGTGTGTGAGGCCGAGGGTGGTGTATGGGTCGAGCATTGGTGTGGGGGTCGAGTGGTATTGAGGGGTCGAGTATAGTCGGGTGCTGTCGAGCTTGGAGAAAATGATGGCCAATGGTTCGAAACACGTACCAACACACGTGTTCAAGAGGGTACAATAATGAATATCAATCTATTCTATAAATCATTCTGGCCCTAATACATATTAATATGAATTAGTTTGTCGTCTCACGACCTCCTGTTCAGTACCTTCTTGGTAAACCACCTCACCTCATAATATGAAGTACCTCACCACTCACACCTATCCCATCACAACCCCGCCTCGCCTCACTGTTACCTCACTACACCACTACCTCACTACGCCACTGCCTCACTACCTCATTACATCACCGTCATGCCACCTCACAAACTCTTGATGCAGATATCTACAGATATCTACATTAACATTCCTTATACGTCATTCCTATTAATAACCTATATATAACATGCCTTATATAACATTCCTTATATAACATTCCTATATACGATGCATAGTCAATAGCCCAAATTGCGACTATTAAGCAAGGGTTGAAGTGTCACGCCCAACTTCATCCCGCGCTCGTTATCATGATATAATCACCGTCTAATATGACGTGATTTATATTTTTTTAACACGAAAGTGTTCGAAATCGTTCCACGGTTTCGAACCACTCGAAATAGTTATTCATTAATCCGTGAAAACGTCAATCTTACGATGCTTATAATTTGACTAAAACACGGGAATTGTGAAGTTGTGGTTGTTATACTTTCACAATCGCAATGCAATATGAGCTAAGACTGGTTTTTGTTCATTATTCAACAGGGTTATCTTGAGGTTATCTTGAGATGATTTCGGGGCTTTTTTTTTTAGTGTCCGCGCGGCCCGGTCCTCGACCAGGCCTCCACCCCCAGGAAGCAGCCCGTGACAGCTGACTAACACCCAGGTACCTATTTTACTGCTAGGTAACAGGGGCATAGGGTGAAAGAAACTCTGCCCATTGTTTCTCGCCGGCGCCTGGGATCGAACCCAGGATCACAAGTCCAGCGTGCTGTCCGCTCGGCCGACCGGCTCCCTCAAATTATAAATGATTTATTTTTATCTTTGAAGCACTGAATTATTTGTTTGAACTTAACGAGCCCATCTTTAGAACCATCGATAATACCAAGAAGAATTGTAAAAAAAATGTTTTGTTAATTTGCAATTAAGTATAAAGTTCATCTGTTGAAACCCTTTGTTAAAATTAGGATTGTAATTATTTTACGTAACTGAGCATTATTTTCTGTAAGAATCGCCAATCAGATACGCAACTGGGAGTGGGCAGGATCACTCCTTCTCACAACCAATTTAAAGCAATTAAAATATAACTCTGTTTTGTTCATTAGTCTCTCTGCCGCTCTGATAAATATCTTATGAATTCGAAATTTTATTTTCATATTTACAACTGTAAAACAACAGTATAAAGCAACCCTTGTCAGGCGAACTAAATAATGCACCTAATTGGCTATAATAGGCAAAGTGCTGACGTCACGCCCTTTGAATTAGTACATTCGACCCATTAAACAACCTATTCATCTTTCTTGAAGGCACAGTCCGCACCCCACATACGTATTCACCCAATCCCGCGTACACCCAATCCTTAGTAATCAAAATACTAGTCGAATAATCTTCATTTACGTATAAATGGCTGATAGTTAGTTTCATAATTAGAAGAAACGATATGTCGTCACGAGAAATAGCAGCTTTTCCAGGTATTCAGTAGCACAAGACCATCAGTACAGACACTGCCACTCTGAGGCCAATACCTTCTTCCCGGACCATCAGTACAGACAGTGTGCCACTCTGAGGCCCATAGCTTCTGCCCAGACCATCAGTACAGACAGTGTGCCACTCTGAGGCCCATAACTTCTGCCCAGACCATCAGTACAGACACTGAGCCTCCACCAGGATCACAAGTCACCCTTTCCATATTGCCTACATCTTTCAACCATTGATCCAACCATCTATTACCTCTAACACAGGCACTGAACCCTGCTATGGCAGGTAATTACCGTTCCCTTTCAGCATTAATTCCCCATACATCTTATAACACTTTTCCATTCGATTTAACTCTCCCATGGATTCCCCCTCCCACCTGGGATTGGCCATTTTCCAACGATCATGCTAATGGCATTAATTTGGATCACCCATAAGGTTGTTTCCCCCATAATCTCATTCAATGGTTATGACCTCTGTTAGCGGTCCTCTGCTTGAGCCTCTTTATCAGTTCCCGTTGATTTCTTCCGTCTATTCTGCCTCAGTGGTCGTGTTGCTCTCCTTATTGAGCGTCTTCTGGAGCTTATCGTTTCTTGTCGTTCTGTGTACTTGGCCTCATTGTTCCTGCACGACCGGTTATCAGGTCTTGGGCTCTGCCTTTTCAACTGCCGGTGGTGTAATGTAATGGTTCCAGACACATTAACCTTATGATCATAACTACGTATAAATCTGTGAATGGTATTATTAACCTCGTCTATCTTCTCCCAATACAGATTAATTTCTTTGGCACTTTATACTAGTTTCTAATTTTGTACCTATTTTATAAGTATAGGGAAAACCTCTGTGGTAAACAGAGTATGTTCTGACTGTGATTTTTACCAGTATATATCATGGCTGTGAACCACGATATATGATGTAAGTTATCTTTATTTTGGGATTGATATTTAGAGTATATATCTCCGGACAGCATATTGTCATTGAACTTTACAAAAAAGATTATGAGAATAATCCACGTCTTCTCTATTACTTTGGTTCTACACATGTCTCGTTCGCCATTTTCTAGAGTGGTTCTCTCACAGCCATCAGAGCAAGTTTGATGCCATCCAGAGGGAAGTGAATTACTTCATCAGCTCACTTAATCATTAGCCTCAGAGTGCAATGAATTTGATTTGTGTCTATTTCATCTATTAGTTGGTTCATCGACTCTTGTTCTGATTAACTAAGTAGTTTTGGTGCTCCTTTTCATGACTGTCTACGTAAGAAAGCAATGTCTATTTTCCAAGCTATCGACATAGCGTCAATGGAACTATATTTTGGACAAAATCCTTATATTCCTTTTTTTGCCATTTTTGCTAGCCAAGTGATATTCAGTGGTTATTATTGGCTTTCTCTAAAAAGAAATCATCCACACCAACATACTTTCACCACAATACATAATTACCTAGACCAAACACGAGACATACATTAAACTCAAAAGTTATTCGTTTACACCTGATATTTCATCCTTTAGAGATACTTTTCTCTCATACTGCATCTACAGACACTGTCCCTTCATACTGTATTTAGGGACACTTTCCCTTCATACTACATCTACAGGTACTTCTTCTTCATACTGCATTCAAAGTTATGAATGGAGTTAGCTTCTACAATCTGCTCCTTTGGGTCATTCCATTTACTCACTACCCTTACGCTCAAGGAAACTTTCTAATTTCCCTATGACACATCGGTCTCAAGCTTCCATCCATGCCTCCTTGTTCTGTTGATATTCATTGCAAACATTTCATCTGTTTCCACCTTGTCAATCCCTCTTAAGTATTTTATATATCTGTATCATGTCCCTCTCTTTCTCTCCTCCTTTCTAACGTGGTCAGGTTTAGTTCTTTCAGTATGTCTTCGTACCTCATCCCTTGCAGCCCTGGGACGAGTCTCGTTGCAAACTTCAGCACCTTTTCGAGCTTCCTTATGTGTTTTTTATTTATGGGAGCTCCACGATGGGACGCCATACTCTAAGACTGACCTCACACAGGCGGTACACAGTGATCTAAAAGCCTTCTTATTCAAGTTTATGAAGGATGTTCTGACTTTTGCGAAGGTAAGGTATTCGCCTGACGTTATTCTATTTATATGAGCCTCTTGAGTTAGGTTTGGTGTTATGTCCACTGCCAGGTCTCTTTTCTCCAGTCGTTATAGAGAGGTAGTTTCCCATCATCGTGTATTGGCCTTTCTCCTGGTTCCTGATCCCATTTCCATCACCTTACACTTGCTGGTGTTGAACTCTAGCAGCCATTTCTCGGACCAGCTCTGCAACCGTTTCAAGTCATCCTGGAGAATCTTACAACCCTCGTCTGTCTCAACCCTCCTCATTAGTTTTGCATCATCTGCTAACATCGACATATAAGACTCCACTTCAACAGTCAAGTCGTTTACAGTGTGTGTGTTTGTGTGTGTGTATGTGTAGCCAAGACGAGAGGGGGTAGAGGGAGGAGGGGAATGAGGGAGGAAGGAGGAAGGGGGGAAGGGCAGGGGAAGGGAAGGATGGACAGGAGAGGGAAGGAGGAAGGGAGGGGGAGGAAGAGGTATGTTTCTTCATTCTGCCTTGGTCTACTGCTTCACCTAAATCACTGGTATGAAGGCTGGCTACTGGAATATACCTGTGTTATACATCTCGTATTTGTGAGTGTATGCTGGTCGTATCTTCGAGTGTATGCTGGTCGTATCTTCGAGTGTATGCTGGTCGTATCTTCGAGTGTATGCTGGTCGTATCTTCGGGTGTATGTTGGTCGTATCTTCGAGTGTATGCTGGTCGTATCTTCGAGTGTATGCTGGTCGTATCTTCGGGTGTATGCTGGTCGTATCTTCGGGTGTATGTTGGTCGTATCTTCGAGTGCATGTTGGTCGTATCTTCGAGTGTATGCTGGTCGTATCTTCGAGTGCATGTTGGTCGTATCTTCGAGTGTATGCTGGTCGTATCTTCGAGTGCATGTTGGTCGTATCTTCGAGTGTATGCTGGTCGTATCTTCGAGTGTATGCTGGTCGTATCTTCGAGTGCATGTTGGTCGTATCTTCGAGTGTATGCTGGTCGTATCTTCGAGTGTATGCTGGAAGTATGTTCGAGTGTATGCTAAAAGTATCTTCGAGTATATGCTGGTCGTATCTTCGAGTGTATATTGGTCGTATCTTCGGGTGTATGATGGTCGTATCTTCGAGTGTATGCTGGTCGTAACTACGGGTGTATGCTGGTCGTTTCTTCGGGTGTATGATGGTCGTATCTTCGAGTGTGTGCTAGTCGTATCTACGTGTGTATGCTGGTCGTTTCTTCGGGTGTATGATGGTCGTATCTTCCGGTGTATGCTGGTCGTATCTTCGTGTGTATGCTGGTCGTATCTTCGAGTGTATGCTGGTTGTATCTTCGAGTGTATGCTGGTCGTATCTTCGAGTGTATGCTGGTCGTATCTTCGAGTGTATGCTGGTCGTATCTTCGAGTGTATGCTGGTCGTATCTTCGGGTGTATGTTGGTCGTATCTTCTGGTGTATACTGGTCGTATCTTCGAGTGTATGCTGGTCGTATCTTCGAGTGCATGCTGGTCGTATCTTCGGGTGAATACTGGTCGTATCTTCGAGTGTATGCTGGTCGTATCTTCGAGTGTATGCTGGTCGTATCTTCGAGTGTATGCTGGTCGTATCTTCGAGTGTATGCTGGTCGTATCTTCGAGTGTATGCTGGTCGTATCTTCGAATGTATGCTGGTCGTATCTTCGAGTGTATGCTGGTCGTATCTTCGAGTGTTTGCTGGTCGTATCTTCGAGTGTATGCTGGTCGTATCTTCGAATGTATGCTGGTCGCATTTATCAGTGAATACCGACCAGGTCGTACTTAGTATCAATAATCTTTGCCTGACCACAACTAAAATATTTACAGAGTGAAAAGTTTTGAGAAAATTTTTTAATACATTTTCACCCTCTGAATATTCGGAATAAAAAATTTTCACCAATGTGTCAACATTTAAATGATTACAACAATACCGTTTTTTTCCCCGAAAATGTAAAATATTTCAGCTTTACATTTCATATTCACAAGTTTTACACCAGTTCATAATGCGCGTTATGTCCTTGTTGCGTGTACCAAAAAATGACAATACACTTAAAAAAAAAAAAAATAACGAATTCTATGAAATGGACTTTCAGCTTCAAGCAGCTTGTAGCAGCTGTCTAACTCCCAGGTACCTATTTACTGCTATGTGAACAGGCGAAACAAGATGAAAGAAACTCTGCCCCATTTGTTTCTGCTTCCACCGGGGATCGAACCTGGAACCTCAGGATTACGAATACCGAGTGCTGTCAACTCAGTTGTCAGGCCCCTGTTGGGCCTGACAGTAAGGAACACTGAGATCCTTGAGAACACTGAGATCTATTATAGGTATAGGTTAAGTAATAATTGTAATTACGAAGCAATAAGATGCTTATCTTAACATACTAAGAAAGTTAGGTAAGGTCGGTGTTTTCTATGAAGCTTTTCAAGGTAAACTAGTATGTTTAGTATGTCACATATGCACGTAATTAATAAGTCAATATTGACTGTAAGAAAGTGCGAGAACGGGTTGAATCAGGAGAGTGTTGCATGCGCAACGATTTTTCAAGGAACTTCTTCACTATTCAGTGTTTCGCAGCCGCAAAACACTGAATAGTGAAGTTCTTTTCTTGCCTTGTCAAGCAGGCAAGAAAATCGACAGAGTGCTATGAGATGTTTAGCTGTCTTGCTCACGAGGGCAGGCACCGAGAGTGTTCATAGTCAGCCTGCTTTTTTCATAGTTCTCCTCCTCCCCCCCAAAAAAATCGCTTTGGAAGGTGGTCAAGTAGGATGTGTGATTCCCGTGATTTCTTGTGCTTGCATCTAAGTGAGATCGCCACCGGTTGACTGACTTTCAGGTTCTACACAATGAGGACGACGTTCTTGAATGTTTTTCAGGGCTTGACACTTTGGAGGTGGTCCTCAAACTCGGGCAAAAGGCCTCATGGAATCTTCAATTCCACTTAGTGGAGACATTAGGAAAAGATCAGACGCAGAATCATCTTCCCTCTAACTGCATTGTTGATTACATTGCAACCAATGATAGTCGGGATATACAGTCATTTCCTGTCAGATTAATGTCGCAAGAATTTCAGCATCTCTCTCTCTCTCTCTCTCTCTCTCTCTCTCTCTCTCTCTCTCTCTCTCTCTCTCTCTCTCTCTCTCTCTCTCTCTCTCTCTCTCTCTCCCTCTCCCTTCACATTCTTGATTCCCGGTCCATGTATAAATTTATTAATAAGATAAAATATTCATTGCGCCGTCAGATGGTGTTCCTCATTGCATTATAAAGCACCGATCTCCCACTTGCTTTACGAACTGCATCTTTGAGCACCTTGAGGTGCAGGGAAGAGCTTGGCTCATGTATATTTTCGCCAGCCGCTGTCTATCTCAAACTTAAAATTCAGGAACCTGCTGAAAGAATTATTTCCTCCAGAGAGGTGAGGTACGAAAGCTAATGAGTACAATTATATCCTGGGTCAATCGTTAATGAAACTTGTTAGTAGATTAGTTACAGACATTAAATAATCGTTAGTTTGCTAGTTAGTTAGTTGGATCATTAATTAATGGTATTACTAGCTCATGTATGGAGAAATTTCCTATTTTCAAATGAATATTTATATTAAAAACGAATTAAAACAATAATGATTTATTTTGAATAAATGTCATTGCCTAGCTCTTTGGTATCATTAAAAATATAAAATGCGCTTTTATCATTTGCCGTATATTTGATTTTGATTAACTTTTTAAATCATTTTAAAAAATATATATTTATAAATTGGGCCAAATAATTTCGATTCAATTTAAAATTGTAAAACAATAAAAATTTACAATTTAGATATCAGCACCCCCCTTGTTACGCTATACACTATGTGTGTGTATATCGTTAACCTCTGTTAATAATTAACGAAGAATCGGAAAACTTTAACGAGCTTAATTTACAGTCAACGAAGAGTAACGGGTTGAACTGCCTCGTATGAACTGCCTCGAATGGCTAGAACTGCTTCGTATGGCTAGAACTGCTTCGTATGGCTAGAACTGCCTCGTATGGCTAGAACTGCTTCGTATGGCTAGAACTGCCTCGTATGGCTAGAACTGCCTCGTATGGCTAGAACTGCCTCGTATGGCTAGAACTGCCTCGTATGGCTAGAGCTGCCTCGTATGGCTAGAACTGCCTCGTATGGCTAGAGCTGCCTCGTATGGCTAGAACTGCTTCGTATGGCTAGAACTGCTTCGTATGGCTAGAACTGCTTCGTATGGCTAGAACTGCCTCGTATGGCTAGAGCTGCCTCGTATGGCTAGAACTGCTTCGTATGGCTAGAACTGCCTCATATTGAGTCATAAATATATACTTGCCAGTGAATATTTCCTTCCTCTGTTTTTCCTTCCACCTTTTTTCCTGTTTTTCACGAAAATGCATTCACGAAAAACTCCCAACAAACTTCCGTTTTGCGAACCAAAGTTTGAAAACCCTCTTTTATACATAACCTCTTGAAACAATGTTTAGTGTGTGTTTGCTACATATAAACTGGATTCGTAGTTGTGAAGACCACTCTAACCTCCTCAGAGTTTATGATCTTACATATAAGGTCCCTCTTGTTTTGATTCCTGCTATGTATCCCATAGTTGTGGTATTTCCTGAGTGTATCCCCTCATTTTGGTATACCCTTAGAGTATCCCCTCATTCTGGTGCCTTTGCTGGTTCCCCTCGTTCAAGTCTCTTTTGTTTGTTTACTAGTTTACTATTAGTAAGTTTACTATTTAATTCTTGGCAGTCCTATTTAGTGTGTGACCTCCTTCCACTCCCTCTCGTGTCTGTCTCTAGTTCAGGTACGACCCCTAAATACCCTCGTTATTTTCCCCTCTAATGTGTCCCCTCTTTCATGTGCATCCTCTTTATGTTCCCATGGTTTCCTCGTTCAGGACCCCCTTCCATGTGGGTTTGTTTTCTGTTTCATCTCCTGTATCTCCTGTATCCCCTACCTTATGTATACGTTGCTTTGGTTCGTTATATGTATCCATGGTTTCGTTTTGCCTACATTCCCCATCTTCTGGCCCTTCTCATGTGTCCAGCCGTTCATATCCCTCCCATGTGTGAACCCGTTTTGATCTCTCATATGTGTTTTTTTTGCTACTTCTTATATGTGTTTACTCTGATACCTCACGATGTGTCCTCTTCTTCTAGTACCTCTCCATGTGTCCTCTTGTTCTGGTACCTCCCCATGTGTCCTCTTGTTCTGGTACCTCCCCATGTGTTCTCTCGTCTTAGAACCTCTCCTGTCGAACAATTTGGTGTTGTCCACTTTGTCAATACCCTTCACGATCTTATTCATTGTGATCAAATCCTCTTGGATTCTATTCCAAGACGATTTCGATTCTCAAGAATCCCATGACGATTCTGTTCATCGTATGTCATTCATCCATGTTACCTATCACCTCACCACTAGATGATATAATCAGGAGCTACACAAAAGAAGTTCCCACAGCCCCGTTCCTGTGCCAGGTAAGTGGACAACGGGCTCACTATAACCCGTGCTACTTGGAACTTTTTGTTCCAAGTAGCGAATTTTAAACAAACAACAACAGAAGATATTGTATTTTACGGGCTATTCATGCCCGTGCCATCTCTTGTGTGTGGCTTAATCTTTATCAATCATCAATCAGAAGAAGTTGTCTTTGAGAATGTAAGGAGAGACCTTACGAAACGCATCATTAGGCGTCAGACCCAAATAATAAGTAAACAGGAACTTTGGAGAGTTAATTTTTAATCTTCCTGCTGCAGTGAAAAAAACACGAATGCTGTTGACAATTGGGTTAAATGTCTAACAACTTCCAATTGTTTTAACAGTTAGTTGTGGTCTAGTGGGTATGGTATTGGATATGCTAAAGTGTACGGAGCGCCTGGCCGTCCGGGTTCGAATCCTTTAAAGGGAAGATTTTTCTGATGCATATGGCTTGAGGACCATTCAAGCTTGTCGTGCATATATATATATATATATATATATATATATATATATATATATATATATATATATATATATATATATATATATATATATATATATATATAATATTAGATTAATACCAATAGGGAGGTCAGGTACATAATATAAATAGGTGAAGAGTACAGGTGAAAGAAGGAAAGAATGGGGCACAAATGGGGGGACGTAAATAGGAATGAATAATTTGGGAAAAAGGGTAGGAACCATATTCAAAGATTAATCAGGTGTAGTGGGCGTGACGTTTTGACGACATTGCTCAAAACACCACGCCCACTACACCTGATTAACCTTTGTATGTGCTTCCTTCCTTTTTCCTCACTTTATTCGTCCACGATTATGTCCTTCAATTATCCCCTATTTATGCCGTACTCACCACCTATATATATATATATATATATATATATATATATATATATATATATATATATATATATATATATATATATATATATATATATATATATATATATATTATTTTTTATTTTTTATTTTTTCTTATTTTTAATGTTATGATATTGGCTAAATTCGTTGTTGTTGCTGCTAAAGTTGAAGCACGTTTTAATACATAAAATGAAAGCAATCATTGCTAACAACAAGCTGAAATGCAATTCCACGAGCAGTTAAATCGCAGAGCAAAATATTGCGTTGTTGTGGGATATATGAAATTACCTTTTAATCTTTTGTAGTAGAGTCCTGCAACTTTAAATGTGAATATAAACAGTTATGCAACATAGAAAATGCAATAAAAGAGGCACAGAGACCAAATATGACAAAATTAGCGAATAAATTAATTTGTTTTCGGTGTTTGGATTTATTTGTAAAATTGTCTGTTATTGTTTTCTTTATTCAACTGAAAAATTAATTCCTGCATTGTACTTTCGAAAATTTCTGCCATGTGGATCAAGGGAAAATTTGTTGCATTAAAAAAAAACTATTTTTTTGCACAGCAAGATTCAATTAACGTTTTTATATATATATATATATATATATATATATATATATATATATATATATATATATATATATATATATATATATATATATATATATATATATACCTGTATATGTATATATATATATCAGTATATTTTGGTAGCAGTCTTTCCTGTAGACATATATTATTAAATATGACCGAAAAAGTAAGATTAATAATTCTAACACGAATTTTCTCAATCTTTCGTACATTTCTTTTCACTGTTGGAGGTAAATCAAAAATCAATTCTCCAAAATTCATTTTTATTTCTAGTCTGACGCGACACGAGCGCGTTTCGTAAAACTTATTACATTTTCAAAGACTTTAGTTCACAAATACACAACTGAATAGAACTTACGCATCTCCGATTTTATATCTACATTTGAGTGAGGTGGAAGGGGTGATGTGGCATTAACACAAGACAGAACAAGAGGTGGCATTAATAGGGTATTAATTTCATCAACACAAGACAGAAAAAGAGGTGGCATTAATAGGGTATTAATTTCATCAACACAAGACAGAACACGAAACAATAGGTATTGAATATAAGTGTTTGTAGAAAGCCTATTGGTCCATATTTCTTGATGCTTCTATATTGGAGCGGAGTCTTGAGGTGGGTAGAATATAGTTGTGCAATAATTGGCTGTTGATTGCTGGTGTTGACTTCTTGATGTGTAGTGCCTCGCAAACGTCAAGCCGCCTGCTATCGCTGTATCTATCGATGATTTCTGTGTTGTTTACTAGGATTTCTCTGGCGATGGTTTGGTTGTGGGAAGAGATTATATGTTCCTTAATGGAGCCCTGTTGCTTATGCATCGTTAAACGCCTAGAAAGAGATGTTGTTGTCTTGCCTATATACTGGGTTTTTTGGAGCTTACAGTCCCCAAGTGGGCATTTGAAGGCATAGACGACGTTAGTCTCTTTTAAAGCGTTCTGTTTTGTGTCTGGAGAGTTTCTCATGAGTAGGCTGGCCGTTTTTATTAATATTAATAAATTAATGCCACCTCTTGTTCTGTCTTGTGTTGATGAAATTAATACCCTATTAATGCCACCTCTTGTTCTGTCTTGTGTTAATGCCACATCACCCCTTCCACCTCACTCAAATGTAGATATAAAATCGGAGATGAGTAAGTTCTATTCAGTTGTGTATTTGTGAACTAAAGTCTTTGAAAATGTAATAAGTTTTACGAAACGCGCTCGTGTCGCGTCAGACTAGAAATAAATATGAATTTTGGAGAATTGATTTTTTATTTACCTCCAACAGTAAAAAGAAATGTACGAAAGATTGAGAAAATTCGTGTTAAAATCATTAATCTTACTTTTTCGGTCATATTTAATAATATATATATATATATATATATATATATATATATATATATATATATATATATATATATATATATATGCGAACAAGCCTGAATGGTCCCCAGGACTATATGCGAATGAAAACTCACACCCCAGAAGTGACTCGAACCCATACTCCCAGAAGCAACACAACTGGTAACTACAGGGCGCCTTAATCCGCTTGACCATCACGGCCGTCAAAAGGAAGTGATAGCCGAGGCTATTTGAGCCACTTCCCCGACGGCAACTCGGATGGTAATCTTGGGCATAGCATTTCACCAAATCACCTCATTCTTTGGGGCACACGTGAGGAACACAAATGCGAACAAGCCTGAATGGTCCCCAGGACTATATGCGAATGAAAACTCACACCCCAGAAGTGACTCGAACCCATACTCCCAGAAGCAACACAACTGGTAACTACAGGGCGCCTTAATCCGCTTGACCATCACGGCCGTCAAAAGGAAGTGATAGCCGAGGCTATTTGAGCCACTTCCCCGACGGCAACTCGGATGGTAATCTTGGGCATAGCATTTCACCAAATCACCTCATTCTTTGGGGCACACGTGAGGAACACAAATGCGAACAAGCCTGAATGGTCCCCAGGACTATATGCGAATGAAAACTCACACCCCAGAAGTGACTCGAACCCATACTCCCAGAAGCAACACAACTGGTAACTACAGGGCGCCTTAATCCGCTTGACCATCACGGCCGTCAAAAGGAAGTGATAGCCGAGGCTATTTGAGCCACTTCCCCGACGGCAACTCGGATGGTAATCTTGGGCATAGCATTTCACCAAATCACCTCATTCTTTGGGGCACACGTGAGGAACACAAATGCGAACAAGCCTGAATGGTCCCCAGGACTATATGCGAATGAAAACTCACACCCCAGAAGTGACTCGAACCCATACTCCCAGAAGCAACACAACTGGTAACTACAGGGCGCCTTAATCCGCTTGACCATCACGGCCGTCAAAAGGAAGTGATAGCCGAGGCTATTTGAGCCACTTCCCCGACGGCAACTCGGATGGTAATCTTGGGCATAGCATTTCACCAAATCACCTCATTCTTTGGGGCACACGTGAGGAACACAAATGCGAACAAGCCTGAATGGTCCCCAGGACTATATGCGAATGAAAACTCACACCCCAGAAGTGACTCGAACCCATACTCCCAGAAGCAACACAACTGGTAACTACAGGGCGCCTTAATCCGCTTGACCATCACGGCCGTCAAAAGGAAGTGATAGCCGAGGCTATTTGAGCCACTTCCCCGACGGCAACTCGGATGGTAATCTTGGGCATAGCATTTCACCAAATCACCTCATTCTTTGGGGCACACGTGAGGAACACAAATGCGAACAAGCCTGAATGGTCCCCAGGACTATATGCGAATGAAAACTCACACCCCAGAAGTGACTCGAACCCATACTCCCAGAAGCAACACAACTGGTAACTACAGGGCGCCTTAATCCGCTTGACCATCACGGCCGTCAAAAGGAAGTGATAGCCGAGGCTATTTGAGCCACTTCCCCGACGGCAACTCGGATGGTAATCTTGGGCATAGCATTTCACCAAATCACCTCATTCTTTGGGGCACACGTGAGGAACACAAATGCGAACAAGCCTGAATGGTCCCCAGGACTATATGCGAATGAAAACTCACACCCCAGAAGTGACTCGAACCCATACTCCCAGAAGCAACACAACTGGTAACTACAGGGCGCCTTAATCCGCTTGACCATCACGGCCGTCAAAAGGAAGTGATAGCCGAGGCTATTTGATGGTCAAGCGGATTAAGGCGCCCTGTAGTTACCAGTTGTGTTGCTTCTGGGAGTATGGGTTCGAGTCACTTCTGGGGTGTGAGTTTTCATTCGCATATAGTCCTGGGGACCATTCAGGCTTGTTCGCATTTGTGTTCCTCACGTGTGCCCCAAAGAATGAGGTGATTTGGTGAAATGCTATGCCCAAGATTACCATCCGAGTTGCCGTCGGGGAAGTGGCTCAAATAGCCTCGGCTATCACTTCCTTTTGACGGCCGTGATGGTCAAGCGGATTAAGGCGCCCTGTAGTTACCAGTTGTGTTGCTTCTGGGAGTATGGGTTCGAGTCACTTCTGGGGTGTGAGTTTTCATTCGTATATAGTCCTGGGGACCATTCAGGCTTGTTCGCATTTGTGTTCCTCACGTGTGCCCCAAAGAATGAGGTGATTTGGTGAAATGCTATGCCCAAGATTACCATCCGAGTTGCCGTCGGGGAAGTGGCTCAAATAGCCTCGGCTATCACTTCCTTTTGACGGCCGTGATGGTCAAGCGGATTAAGGCGCCCTGTAGTTACCAGTTGTGTTGCTTCTGGGAGTATGGGTTCGAGTCACTTCTGGGGTGTGAGTTTTCATTCGCATATAGTCCTGGGGACCATTCAGGCTTGTTCGCATTTGTGTTCCTCACGTGTGCCCCAAAGAATGAGGTGATTTGGTGAAATGCTATGCCCAAGATTACCATCCGAGTTGCCGTCGGGGAAGTGGCTCAAATAGCCTCGGCTATCACTTCCTTTTGACGGCCGTGATGGTCAAGCGGATTAAGGCGCCCTGTAGTTACCAGTTGTGTTGCTTCTGGGAGTATGGGTTCGAGTCACTTCTGGGGTGTGAGTTTTCATTCGCATATAGTCCTGGGGACCATTCAGGCTTGTTCGCATTTGTGTTCCTCACGTGTGCCCCAAAGAATGAGGTGATTTGGTGAAATGCTATGCCCAAGATTACCATCCGAGTTGCCGTCGGGGAAGTGGCTCAAATAGCCTCGGCTATCACTTCCTTTTGACGGCCGTGATGGTCAA
Source organism: Procambarus clarkii (assembly GCF_040958095.1). Lineage (NCBI taxonomy): Eukaryota > Metazoa > Arthropoda > Malacostraca > Decapoda > Cambaridae > Procambarus > Procambarus clarkii. The sequence goes on along the minus strand of NC_091230.1, from coordinate 12,885,244 downwards.
GCGGATTAAGGCGCCCTGTAGTTACCAGTTGTGTTGCTTCTGGGAGTATGGGTTCGAGTCACTTCTGGGGTGTGAGTTTTCATTCGCATATAGTCCTGGGGACCATTTAGGCTTGTTCGCATTTGTGTTCCTCACGTGTGCCCCAAAGAATGAGGTGATTTGGTGAAATGCTATGCCCAAGATTACCATCCGAGTTGCCGTCGGGGAAGTGGCTCAAATAGCCTCGGCTATCACTTCCTTTTGACGGCCGTGATGGTCAAGCGGATTAAGGCGCCCTGTAGTTACCAGTTGTGTTGCTTCTGGGAGTATGGGTTCGAGTCACTTCTGGGGTGTGAGTTTTCATTCGCATATAGTCCTGGGGACCATTCAGGCTTGTTCGCATTTGTGTTCCTCACGTGTGCCCCAAAGAATGAGGTGATTTGGTGAAATGCTATGCCCAAGATTACCATCCGAGTTGCCGTCGGGGAAGTGGCTCAAATAGCCTCGGCTATCACTTCCTTTTGACGGCCGTGATGGTCAAGCGGATTAAGGCGCCCTGTAGTTACCAGTTGTGTTGCTTCTGGGAGTATGGGTTCGAGTCACTTCTGGGGTGTGAGTTTTCATTCGCATATAGTCCTGGGGACCATTCAGGCTTGTTCGCATTTGTGTTCCTCACGTGTGCCCCAAAGAATGAGGTGATTTGGTGAAATGCTATGCCCAAGATTACCATCCGAGTTGCCGTCGGGGAAGTGGCTCAAATAGCCTCGGCTATCACTTCCTTTTGACGGCCGTGATGGTCAAGCGGATTAAGGCGCCCTGTAGTTACCAGTTGTGTTGCTTCTGGGAGTATGGGTTCGAGTCACTTCTGGGGTGTGAGTTTTCATTCATATATATATATATATATATATATATATATATATAAACAATCTTTGGACAACACCCACCAGTGGGACTCGAACCCAGAAAGCACAACTACCTTCCAGTAGCTGGCATAACTAGTATGCTTTAACCCACTACGCCATCAGACCTTACAAAAGAAGTAGATAGTTCGAGATATATATATCTCAAACATCTCTACCTCCCGAAGGCACCAGATGAGTGAGGGGTCAGTCTGCAATTTTCGTCAAGCCACTGTCAATGTGAGAGAACTCGTGTCCAGCTTATAAGTTCTCTCACATTGACAGTGGCTTGACGAAAATTGCAGACTGACCCCTCACTCATCTGGTGCCTTCGGGAGGTAGAGATGTTTGAGATATATATATCTCGAACTATCTACTTCTTTTGTAAGGTCTGATGGCGTAGTGGGTTAAAGCATACTAGTTATGCCAGCTACTGGAAGGTAGTTGTGCTTTCTGGGTTCGAGTCCCACTGGTGGGTGTTGTCCAAAGATTGTTTATCTTCACTTGTGGTTTATGCAAGTATAGGCTTATATATATATATATATATATATATATATATATATATATATATATATATATATATATATATATATATATATGTCGTACCTAGTAGCCAGAACGCACTTCTCAGCCTACTATGCAAGGCCCGATTTGCCTAATAAGCCAAGTTTTCATGAATTAATGTTTTTTCGACTACCTAACCTACCTAACCTAACCTAACCTAACTTTTTCGGCTACCTAACCTAACCTAACCTATGAAGATAGGTTAGGTTAGGTTAGGTAGGGTTGGTTAGGTTCGGTCATATATCTACGTTAATTTTAACTCCAGTAAAAAAAAATTGACCTCATACTTAATGAAATGGGTAGCTTTATCATTTCGTAAGAAAAAATTAGAGAAATTATAATAATTCAGGAAAACTTGGCTTATTAGGCAAATCGGGCCTTGCATAGTAGGCTGAGAAGTGCGTTCTGGCTACTAGGTACGACATATATATATATATATATATATATATATATATATATATATATATATATATATATATATATATATATATATATATATATATATTGGTGTATACTGGCAGCAGGTTTTCTTTCAAACATGTTTCATTGAATATGACCGCATATTCTGTATTTATTATTTTCTGGTTTAGGGCTTCTATCCCTCTAACTATTTTCTTAGCATCAGGGCTTAATTGGAATAGGAGTTCTCCAAAACTCATTTTCGTACTTTTAAGGTGAAGAAAAGAAGTGATTTACTATAGAGTGTATTACACTTATTTGTATAATTTGCACGACGTTTCGAACCTCCATGGTTCATTCTCAAGTGAACAATCTTACAATACTAGTTGATTTTATACCCGCATTAGGTCAGGTGATAATACAATGAAGGTGAAAAACATGGGGGGATACATAAGGGATAAACATAGGGGCTGCAGAAGGCTTATTGGCCCATACGAGGCATCTCCTATCTAAACACAAAGATTAATCCAGTGTAATTGGCCTGTTATGTTGGACATTGTCTTCTGTGTTGGCATCGATATGTTCTTGTCTTCTCCATACTCTCATGGTGGGTAGAGTAAATAGTTCCGTGATTTGGGTGTTCATGGTAGGTCGCTCTATTCTTATGTGAATTGCCTCAAGAATTTATAATCTTCTTGAATCTTGGGTTTTGTCTATTATGCAAGTATTCTTGTTCAACATTTCTCTTGTTAGAGTAATGTCATGGGCTTGTCTCATGTGATTCCTAGGGGCACCAGATTGAAGATGTCAAACGCCTCGTCAGCTTGGTCGACGTCATACCTATGTACTTACATTGAAGGTTACATCCTTCGTGGGGGCAAGTGTACATGTATACAACGCTTGACTGCTGTAGAGGGTTCTCCGTCGGCTTCGGGCTGTTTTTGATAAGGAGTTCGGAAGTCTTCTTGGTTTTGTAGAATATTATCAGGTTTATGTTTTGGTTAGTAGTGCTTTTTACTCCTTTACGGATTATTTCTTTCATTATTCTTTCCTCTTTTATATGTTCACTGTGCATGGTTGATTTGTAATATAATTTTATTGGGGGTGTTGTGGTTTCTGTTCTAGGTTCTGAATTATACCAACGGTCCAAGTGTCTTCTTATAGCAGCGTTTATTTCCGCGTTGCTATATCCGTTGTTCACCAATACCTGAGTTACTCTTTCAAACTCTCTACTCACGTTGCTCCATTCAGAGCAGTGGGTAAGCGCTCGACGAATATAAGCATTGAGAACACTGGCTTTGTATCTTTGGGGGCACTCACTTCTACCGTTCAGGCATAATCCTATGTTGGTGGGCTTGGTATATACGTTGGTGCTTAAAGAGGTTCCTGTTTTTGTTATTAGTACATCCAAGAATGGCAGACTGTTATATATATTATATATATATATATATTATATATATAATATATATATATATATATATATATATATATATATATATATATATATATATATATATATATATTAGTATATTTTGGTAGCAGTCTTTCCTGTAGACATATATTATTAAATATGACCGAAAAAGTAAGATTAATAATTCTAACACGAATTTTCTCAATCTTTCGTACATTTTTTTTCACTGTTGGAGGTAAATCAAAAATCAATTCTCCAAAATTCATTTTTATTTCTAGTCTGACGCGACACGAGCACGTTTCGTAAAACTTATTACATTTTCAAAGACTTTAGTTTACAAATACACAACTGAATAGAACTTACGCATCTCCGACTTTGTTTATATCTGCATTTGAGAGAGGTGGATGGGGTGAGGTGGCATTAATAGGATATTAATTTCATCAACACAAGACAGAACAAGAGGTGGCATTAATAGGGTATTAATTTCATCAACACAAGACAGTACACGAAACTATCGCTATTGAATAGAAGTGATTGTAGAAAGCCTATTGGTCCATATTTCTTGATGCTTCTATATTGGAGCGGAGTCTTGAGGTGGGTAGAATATAGTTGTGCAATAATTGGCTGTTGATTGCTGGTGTTGACTTCTTGATGTGATCTTGATGTGTACACATCAAGAAGTCAACACCAGCAATCAACAGCCAATTAATGCACAACTATATTCTACCCACCTCAAGACTCCGCTCCAATATAGAAGCATCAAAAAATATGGACCAATAGGCTTTCTACAATCACTTCTATTCAATACCCATTGTTTCGTGTTCTGTCTTGTGTTGTTGAAATTAATACCCTATTAATGCCACCTCTTGTTCTGTCTTGTGTTGATGAAATTAATACCCTATTAATGCCACCTCACCCCATCCACCTCTCTCAAATGCAGATATAAACAAAGTCGGAGATGTGTAAGTTCTATTCAGTTGTGTATTTGTAAACTAAAGTCTTTGAAAATGTAATAAGTTTTACGAAACGTGCTCGTGTCGCGTCAGACTAGAAATAAAAATGAATTTTGGAGAATTGATTTTTGATTTACCTCCAACAGTGAAAAGAAATGTACGAAAGATTGAGAAAATTCGTGTTAGAATTATTAATCTTACTTTTTCGGTCATATTTAATAATATATATATATATATATATATATATATATATATATATATATATATATATATATATATATATATATATATATATATATATATATATATATATATATATATATATATATATATATATATATATATATATCTACTTTTGAGTGAGGTGGGAAGGGTGATGTGGCATTACATTTGAGTGAGGTGGGAAGGATGATGTGGCATTAGAGGATATTAATAGGGTATTAAAAGTATCAACACAAGACAGAACACGAAACAATGGATATTGAATAGAAGTGTTTGTAGAAAGCCTATTGGTCCATATTTCTTGATGCTTCTATATTGGAGCGGAGTCTTGAGGTGGGTAGAATATAGTTGTGCAATAATTGGCTGTTGATTGCTGGTGTTGACTTCTTGATGTGTAGTGCCTCGCAAACGTCAAGCCGCCTGCTATCGCTGTATCTATCGATGATTTCTGTGTTGTTTACTAGGATTTCTCTGGCGATGGTTTGGTTATGGGAAGAGATTATATGTTCCTTAATGGAGCCCTGTTGTTTATGCATCGTTAAACGCCTAGAAAGAGATGTTGTTGTCTTGCCTATATACTGGGTTTTTTGGAGCTTACAGTCCCCAAGTGGGCATTTGAAGGCATAGACGACGTTAGTCTCTTTTAAAGCGTTCTGTTTCGTGTCTGGAGAGTTTCTCATGAGTAGGCTGGCCGTTTTTCTGGTTTTATAGTAAATCGTCAGTTGTATCCTCTGATTTTTGTCTGTAGGGATAACGTTTCTATTAACAATATCTTTCAGGACCCTTTCCTCTGTTTTATGAGCTGTGGAAAAGAAGTTCCTGTAAAATAGTCTAATAGGGGGGTATAGGTGTTGTGTTAGTTGTCTCTTCAGAGGTTGCATGGCTTTTCACTTTCCTTCTTATGATGTCTTCGATGAAACCATTGGAGAAGCCGTTATTGACTAGAACCTGCCTTACCCTACAGAGTTCTTCGTCGACTTGCTTCCATTCTGAGCTGTGGCTGAGAGCACGGTCGACGTATGCGTTAACAACACTCCTCTTGTACCTGTCAGGGCAGTCGCTGTTGGCATTTAGGCACATTCCTATGTTTGTTTCCTTTGTGTAGACTGCAGTGTGGAAACCTCCGCCCTTTTCCATGACTGTTACATCTAGAAAAGGCAGCTTCCCATCCTTTTCCGTCTCGTAAGTGAAACGCAGCACGGAACTCTGCTCAAATGCCTCCTTCAGCTCCTGCAGATGTCTGACATCAGGTACCTGTGTAAAAATGTCGTCAACATACCTGCAGTATATGGCCGGTTTCAAGTTCATGTCGACTAAGACTTTTTGCTCGATGGTACCCATGTAGAAGTTTGCAAACAGGACACCTAGGGGAGAACCCATAGCGACCCCATCTACTTGCTTATACATATGCCCATCCGGGCTCAAGAAGGGTGCCTCTTTAGTACAAGCTTGGAGTAGTTTCCTCAGAATACTTTCTGGCATGTCAAGAGGAGTACAGGCTGGATCACGATACACTCTGTCGGCTATCATTCCGATTGTCTCGTCCACAGGTACGTTGGTAAACAGCGATTCTACGTCCAACGAGGCTCTTATCCCTGTGGCCCGTGCGCCCCGCAGTAAGTCCACAAATTCCTTTGGAGACTTCAGGCTGAAGGCGCAAGGAACATAAGGAGTCAGCAGGCCGTTGAGTCGCTTTGCCAATCTGTACGTGGGTGTGGGTATCTGGCTAATGATTGGCCGAAGTGGGTTTCCAGGCTTGTGCGTCTTGACATTTCCATACGCATATCCAGGTTTATATTCCCCAATGATCTTTGGCAGGTGGAGTCCTGATATATATATATATATATATATATATATATATATATATATATATATATATATATATATTTATATATATATATATATAAATATATATATATATATATATATATATATATATATATATATATATATATATATATAATATATATATATATATATATATATATATATATATATATATATATATATATTATATATTTGCCATTGTTGTGTTTTTCAAGAGATCCATAACCTTTAAGCACCTTTTTGCATTATTAATTTTGTATCAACCCATGTATATCTTGTAACCATCAAATGCATAATAAAGCACAAAAAATAAAAAAGGAAGGGGGTGGTAGGAGAAAAGCACACAGAAACTGTATTGGAGGGGATCTAAACATTCCCTCTAATGCGTTATGCGTGGTTTCCTCCGAGGCTATGGGTCCCCCTTCTTCCAGCTAGAGGTGGTACTCCCTTCCATATATAATATACTATATATATATATATATATATATATATATATATATATATATATATATATATATATATATATATATATATATATATATATATATATATATATATATATATATATATATATATTTAAGATGAATAGGAAAACCAGGGATATACTGAACATCTTATATCAGAATCTTTACTTTAAAAAACATAACGTTTCGAATACTTCTCGTATTCATCATCAGATCTAAGTGAAAAAACAGAAATCACAATCAAATAGCTGGTAAACAAAGAACTCATACTGAATATAATTGCCTATCAATTGATAGGCAATTATATTCAGTATGAGTTCTTTGTTTACCAGCTATTTGATTGTGATTTCTGTTTTTTCTTTTAGATCTGATGATGAATACGAGAAGTATTCGAAACGTTATGTTTTTTAAAGTAAAGATTCTGATACAAGATGTTCAGTATATCCCTGGTTTTCCTATTCATCTTAAAATTTAGATTCCCGAAGGAAACATCGATCATATATATATATATATATGAAGAATGAAAACTCACACCCCAGAAGTGACTCGAACCCATACTCCCAGAAGCAACGCAACTGGTAACTACAGGGCGCCTTAATCCGCTTGACCATCACGGCCGTCAAAAGGAAGTGATAGCCGAGGCTATTTGAGCCACTTCCCCGACGGCAACTCGGATGGTAATCTTGGGCATAGCATTTCACCAAATCACCTCATTCTTTGGGGCACACGTGAGGAACACAAATGCGAACAAGCCTGAATGGTCCCCAGGACTATATGCGAATGAAAACTCACACCCCAGAAGTGACTCGAACCCATACTCCCAGAAGCAACGCAACTGGTAACTACAGGGCGCCTTAATCCGCTTGACCATCACGGCCGTCAAAAGGAAGTGATAGCCGAGGCTATTTGAGCCACTTCCCCGACGGCAACTCGGATGGTAATCTTGGGCATAGCATTTCACCAAATCACCTCATTCTTTGGGGCCATTCAGGCTTGTTCGCATATATATATATATATATATATATATATATATATATATATATATATATATATATATATATATATATATATATATATATATATATATATATATATATATATATATATATATATTGGTCCCCATTCTTGGGGACCATTCAGGCTTGTTCGCATATATATATATATATATATATATATATATATATATATATATATATATATATATATATATATATATATATATATATATATATATATATATATATATGTCGTACCTAGTAGCCAGAACGCACTTCTCAGCCTACTATGCAAGGCCCGATTTGCCTAATAACCCAAATTTTCATAAATTAATTGTTTTTCGACTACCTAACCTACCTAACCTAACCTAACGTAACTTTTTCGGCTACCTAACCAAACCTAACCTATAAAGATAGGTTAGGTTAGGTTAGGTAGGGTTGGTTAGGTTCGGTCATATATCTACGTTAATTTTAACTCCAATAAAAAAAAATTGACCTCATACATAATGAAATGGGTAGCTTTATCATTTCATAAGAAAAAAATTAGAAAAAATATGTTAATTCAGGAAAACTTGGCTTATTAGGCAAATCGGGCCTTGCATAGTAGGCCAAAAAGTGAGTTCTGGCTACTAAGTACGACATATATATATATATATATATATATGTCGTACCTAGTAGCCAGAACTCACTTCTCAGCCTACTATTCAAGGCCCGATTTGCCTAATAAGCCAAGTTTTCCTGAATTATTATATTTACTATAATTTTTTTCTTATGAAATGATAAAGCAACCCTTTTCTCTATGTATGAGGTCAATTTGTTTTATTGGAGTTAAAATTAACGTAGATATATGACCGAACCTAACCAACCCTACCTAACCTAACCTAACCTATATTTATAGGTAAGGTTAGGTTAGGTAGCCAAAAAAAGCTAGGTTAGGTTAGGTTAGGTAGGTTAGGTAGACGAAAAAACATTAATTCATGTAAACTTGGCTTATTAGGCAAATCGGGCCTTGAATAGTAGGCTGAGAAGTGCGTTCTGGCTATTAGGTACGACATATATATATATATATATATATATATATATATATATATATATATATATATGTCGTACCTAGTAGCCAGAACGCACTTCTCAGCCTACTATTCAGGGCCCGATTTGCCTAATAAGCCAAGTTTTCCTGAATTAATATATTTTCTCTAATTTTTTTCTTATGAAATGATAAAGCTACCCATTTCATTATGTATGAGGGCAATTTTTTTTTATTGGAGTTAAAATTAACGTAGATATATGACCAAACCTAACCAACCCTACCTAACCTAACCTAACCTATCTTTATAGGTTAGGTTAGGTTAGGAAGCCGAAAAAGTTAGGTTAGGTTAGGTTAGGTAGGTTAGGTAGTCGAAAAACAAATAATTCATGAAAACTTGGCTTATTAGGCAAATCGGGCCTTGCATAGTAGGCCGAGAAGAGCGTTCTGGCTACTAGGTACGACATATATATATATATATATATATATATATATATATATATATATATATATATATATATATATATATATATATATATATACATATATATATATATATATATATATATATATATATATATATATATATATATATATATATATATATATATATACATACATACATATATGTAACAATGATCACAAGAACACTAATCTAAGTATGCGAAAAAGCCACATGTGAAAAATAGAGAATGCTAAACGCGTTTTCGGCTTAAATCGCCTTCATCAAAGCAAATAGTAGATTCAATGGTGGCTGTTAGAAATAACTCCAGGGTTCTTGGTGTATCTTAAGCAATCTTCACATAAGTTTAGCTTCTTTTTACAGCCATTGGGTCATGATCTTGGTTATCTTGAGGTTATCTTGAGATGATTTCGGGGCTTAGCGTCCCTGCGGCCCGGTCTTCGACCAGGCCTCCGTTTTGTTACACACCCCCAGGAAGAAGCCCGTAGCAGCTGTCTAACTCCCAGGTACCTATTTACTGCTAGATAAACAGGTGCATCAGGGTAAAAGATAATCTGCCCTTTTTTTCTGCCTCCACCGTGGATCGAACCCGGAACCTCAGGACTACAAATCCCGAACGCTGTTCGCCCAGCTGTCAGGCCCTATGATGAAGGAACTTTCTACAGTAATAAACGCTCCATTTTTGTAGCGACAACATTTACACAACCACTGACGAAACCGATATATCTTTTCTTAACATATGGCGACCTTGTTTACATATATTAAATAGTTTGCTTGCTTTGAGACTTCACAACCCAGTATTATTATCGTTATAAACAACCACCCAGTGGTTCGGAGCTCACAAACTGTTTATGAACAATAACAACACCTTGATTGAAGAATGATACACAGGTTTCGTAAATCTTTGAACAATCCTGGCATATCTTAGGTTCATAACGAGAGACCCAGAGCTTAGATAGGGCGTTGAATGTAATAGATTCAACTGTAGAATTTTGTCCGAAAATGCAAATTGTTTTGATAACGTCTAAATGTACTATGAGTAGGAGATTATCCCGAGTGGAGGATTAGGATTGTACGAGGGTTTGGGCCTAGGCTGCGAGTAAAAGCTTTGGCTGGGATTAGCTATCAAGTGGCTGCAGGGTGAGCTTAAACTGAGCTTAAAGTGAGCTTAAGCTTGGCTTGTTTAAAGAGTTTCACCAGCATGGAGGCCTTGACGACACTGCCAGCGTGTTCAATAATGTGAGCGTTACCATGAAGATGAAAGGTTGACCAGTAGAATAAGCTTTCACCAGAAGGGGTGACCTTTGATCAGTGAGGTGAGCTTTACTAGAGAGCTAGACTAATAAAGTGAGCTTCAGTTGAGGTCAATTTACCCAGTAAGGTGAGATTTGGCTGAGAGATAAATCTTTTGGGTGTCTGGACGAGGACTGCAAGAAATGTGTGCTGGTGGGACCTTGGAAGTTTAGAGCGATCTTACTTGGAAGAAGAAGAAAGGTTGATTCGAAGGGTGTGTTTGGGCTCAAAGCTGGTCACGGGCTTAATGGTACGACGACTTCGAAAGTGCGTTTGCTGGCAAGGACACTTGGACGAAGGACCCCACAAAGAATATACTGATGGTATTGATAAAATACCAGCTGACCTGGGGACAAGGGAAACCTAAATGCAAAACAGCAATTCAGAAAATACGGGCTTGTGAGGTGGAGAAAATATCATGCAATGTTGTCTGGGAATATAAGGGATAAAAGAGACCGACCAAGTAGTTGAAGGAAGTAAGGGACAGAGGCCTCTGGAAGTGATGGCCCAGGCAATCTTCTTAGGGGGGAAATATTCGCGTGTTATCTGCTCCCAGGAGGCTGTGGAGCCAGGAGGGAAGAGGACGGCCCAAGACCCTAAGCCCACACCTTAACTGTCAAGTAATAGGTGTTAGTCTGGGCGTGAATCCCAAGCCTGGAAGCGGCTGAGGTCTCTATGCCTCGTTAATTTCCACCCTCCACCCCTCCCCTGTTTATTTGTTTAGTCTGAATTTAAGGATATTTTTTTCGGGCAGATGTGGAATGTGGATGTTTTTTAAGGCAAACTTTAAGTTGGTTAGATATGTATTTGCTTGTTTTACGTCGTGCTAAACCTTTTTTTGCGAAAAGACTTTCATTGTTAGTATGGATGTTTGATAATTGTAGAGTTGAACTTTGGGCTGCATGATAGGTTAGCGTGATTTAATGAACAGTTTCAAAATGTTCAAACTTGTGTTTCCAAACATTGTAATGAGCGATTAACTAATTTCTACAAGTAAAGCTTTAAATTAAATTGTTCACTGACATTCTAGTCTGGTTTTTATGCTTCACAGTTAATGTATTCCTTAAGGTAAAATGACAGTTATAATTGGCTGTACAACTTAATAATTCTCACCTACTTAATAAAGTAAAACGCCTACTGCAAGTAGGTTGTTCGAGCCGCATAATATGTTAGACATTTGTTTCCTTTAAGTGGGTTTTTGTAATCTCATAATTGATAATGGTTTAGGAATTATAATATATTTGAATTTTAATTGTTATTTATTACTTTTAGCAAAGTTTGTGATAAGTAATTGTATATAGAGCACCGATTAAACTAAGTGAAAAAAAGTTCTCATATATTGATTTCTGTTCATTACATGAAAAAGATTTAGTTCAAAAACGTCAAAAATGTTTTCATAAATTGAATATACTGTCTAATAAATATATAGTTTCTCTTAGTACTCTTTGTCGTATAACATACACACTCACACACGCGTGTGTGAGTGTGTATGTGTGTACTCACCTATTTGTTCTCACCTATTTGTGCTTGCGGGGGTTGAGCTTTGGCTCTTTGGTCCCGCCTCTCAACTGTCAATCAACTGGTGTACAGATTCCTGAGCCTACTGGGCTCTATCATATCTACATTTAAAACTGTGTATGGAGTCAGCCTCCACCACATCACTGCCTAATGCATTCCATCCGTTAACTACTCTCACACTGAAAAAGTTCCTTCTAACGTCTCTGTGGCTCATGTGGGTACTCAGTTTCCACCTGTGTCCCCTTGTTCGCGTCCCACCAGCGTTGAATAGTTTATCCTTGTTTACCCGGTCGATTCCTCTGAGGATTTTGTAGGTTGTGATCATGTCTCCCCTTACTCTTCTGTCTTCCAGTGTCGTAAGGTGCATTTCCCGCAGCCTTTCCTCGTAACTCATGCCTCTTAGTTCTGGGACTAGTCTAGTGGCATACCTTTGGACTTTTTCCAGCTTCGTCTTGTGCTTGACAAGGTACGGGCTCCATGCTGGGGCTGCATACTCCAGGATTGGTCTTACATATGTGGTGTACAAGATTCTGAATGATTCCTTACACAGGTTCCTGAACGCTGTTCTGATGTTAGCCAGCCTCGCATATGCCGCAGACGTTATTCTTTTTATGTGGGCTTCAGGAGACAGGTTTGGTGTGATATCAACTTCTAGATCTTTCTCTCTGTTCGTTTCATTAAGTACTTCATCTCCTATTCTGTATCCTGTGTTTGGCCTCCTATTTCCACCACCTAGTTTCATTACTTTGCATTTACTCGGGTTGAACTTCAACAGCCATTTGTTGGACCATTCACTCAGTCTGTCTGGGTCATCTTGTAGCCTCCTACTATCGTCCTCAGTTTCAATCTTCCTCATAATTTGTGCATCATCGGCAAACATTGAGAGAAACGATTCTATACCCTCTGGAAGATCATTTACATATATCAGAAACGGTATAGGTCCATGGAATGACCCCTGCGGTACTCCACTCGTAACGTCTCGCCAATCTGAGACCTCACCCCTCACACTGACTCGTTGTCTCCTGTTACTTAGGTACTCCTGTATCCAACGGAGTACCTTCCCTTTCACTCCAGCCTGCATCTCCAGTTTTTTCACTAGCCTCTTGTGTGGCACTGTGTCAAAGGCTTTCTGACAATCCAAAAATATGCAGTCTGCCCACCCTTCTCTTTCTTGCCTTATTTTTGTTGCCTGGTCGTAGAATTCAAGTAACCCTGTGAGGCAGGACCTGCCATCCCTGAATCCATGTTGATGCTGTGTTACAAAGTTCTTTCGCTCCAGATGTTCCACTAGCTTTCTTCGCACAATCTTCTCCATCAGCTTGCATGGTATGCAGGTTATGGACACTGGTCTGTAATTCAGTGCCTCCTGTCTATCCTGTGTGTGTGTGTTTGTATGTGTGTGTGTGTGTGTGTGTGTGTGTGTGTGTGTGTGTGTGTGTGTGTGTGTGTGTGTGTGTGTGTGTGTGTGTGTGTGTGTGTGTGTCCTCACCCTCAGCAGTCACGTCCGTAGGGATACCCATCATTGTGCTCCCAGTTATGGGGTCGTGTTGAAGGGAGGGGAGGAAACCCCATTGGGGATTTGTGTTGGAGGGGGGCAGCAGATCCCGAGGGAGGTCTGCTGGGATATCCAGTCCCAGCCTGTTGAGAGAGGCTCTCTTTCCTGAGCTGTGTCGGGCGGAATGGACATGGGCGTAGGATGTGAGATAGGCAGGGATAGGGGAAGGACAGAGAAAGGTTGGATTTCTAATATTATGACTTGTTGGGAAAACTGATACTGGACCGTACTAGACCTTGTCTGAAAAATTAACTAGGATTTTTTATGGTAAGATTTATACGTGATCCTGCCAGTATATTTTGAAAAATATATATTTTTTGGATGAGAATGAAGTGCAATAACGCACTAATACGCATTCAAATAATAACTCACTATTTGGAAAATAAAGAGGAACTGTAGACTGTATATTTCGATCCCAACCTATGATGCTCTTCAGCAGTGAGCGAGAATAGTAATGTTTGTAGCTGCTTTTATGGCATCAGGTCAGGTTAAGTCTGCTTTGGTTCCTCCGACATCTGTGTCGCCGAACCAGTACGTGTTACTTCATTTATAAAGTTCGAGCATTCGGACGAACCTTATTTAACAGAAGCACTTCCGAAACAGGAAATTAATTTGACCTTTTTTTCTAGCCAACCCGCCCTAGTCCTGGTGTCTTCCTATATATATATATATATATATATATATATATATATATATATATATATATATATATATATATATATATATATATATATATATATATATATGTGTGTGTGTGTGTGTGTGTGTGTATATCACGAAAATATACACGTGATATATATATATATATATATATATATATATATATATATATATATATATATATATATATATATTTATATATATATATATATATATATATATATATATATATATATATATATATATATATATATATATATATATATATATATATATATAGCCGAATTGCCTATTGGACGATTTCTCCTGCCTGATTTTCTCCTTGGCTCTTCCCATCTGAGTAGCGAAGTTGATTGGCACATTCAGACTTACATGTATTCAGTAAACCTGAACAGTTTAGTTTACATTAATCTCGTAGTTGACGAGTCTAAAGCCAGTTTAAAAAGTCTGATTTTTGACCGTCGGTTTGACCTAAGAGTCCGGATACTGACGATGCCACCTAACCGAATTCTCATTGATCTACGGTGCCTGCCATTTACGACTCCGTTATCTTCGACCCTTGTAATTTAGGACCACCAATTCAAGTGGCTCAGCGGTTAGGAGACCCGGTTCTTAATGACCACCAAGGATATCGATGTCTTGGTTCTCTACGATATCCCTGTAGCTAATGACGTCAGTGATTTACGATCCAGACTGATTGACTCTTATCATCTACGATCTCTGTTATATCAATCTGTCCTCACATGTGATGCCCGGTATTTCTGACGCTATAGACGTCAGAAACGTCTGACGTCTACGTCAAAAATCGACAAATAAAACGTCAAAAGTTCGGGGAAATAATAAGATCCAGAGCAGTGTAATATTGACGATTTTTCACACTAATGAGCATAGGCCTCGATAGCTTAAAGGGTTGCTGTATAGGGTCGTACGCTTCTGGATAGCCCGAAAACCACTTAGGATTTATCGCTTGTAAAATACTGAGAAAATTACTGGTTATATTGTACCATGACGTCATCTGGCAGGTTATATTGTACCATGACGTCATTTGGCAGGTTATATTGTACCATGACGTCATCTGGCAGGTTATATATTACCAATCAAGGTCAGTACCAGTCCTGTACATGATCGCCTCGGTGCAGTACGCGTCATGAGCAAGATATCTTAGTATCAGTTCATCCCGTGATCGCCAGCACGATATCAACTCAGCCTTTGGTTAAACCAGCTCATTGCCATCTCTGCCTATTGTGAAGTCAACTCAGAATTGAGGGAGGGGAATTATCAGGGGGAAAGCGTAAAGCCATTATGACTATATAGCACTGGGAAGGGGTCAGGATAAGGATTTGGCATGGGACGGGGGAAAGGAATGGTGCCCAACCACTTGTGGACGGTCGGGGATTGACCGCCGACCTGCATGAGTTATATACTCAATAATATTGAGTATATACGCAATAGTATTGAGTATTACTCAATACTCAGTACTGAGTAAACCCACTGGCAATCGAAGCTACTGCCATCTATAAGCCCAAACTCAGTTTTAGCTTCAAATTTTAATGTAGCAAGATTAACCCACATATTATAATCTAAAAAAAGTATATATCCTATTTTTTTGTAGATATTTTCGTATTTAACCACTAAATTAAAAATCTTTTGAGGTTGACTTCCTATCCTTGCAACCTAGGACGAATACATGTTTTTAGGGAATTATAAAAGAAAGTCGAGTACATATTTATCTAGTGAAAGCTGGTCAAAATGATTGAGAAAAATCCTTCAAAGGGGGATGAAAGAAATATTATAACCGAAAGCAGATGATATCAGTCCGATTGACAGGTTGAGATGTGTTTAAGATGATCTCAATGGCTGAGAGTGTTTGGAGTTCTGGTTTGACAGTTCAAATGGGTTGTTAAGACAGTGGGGAAGGGAAGTGAACTATAAGGACAAAACGCCAAGGCATTACGACTATATAGCACTTGGAAGGGATCAGGATAAGGATTTGGAATGGCACAAAGGGAAAGTATGGTGCCCAACCACTTGTGGACGATCAGGAAGAAAGTGGTATGATAAGCCGGATGTGTAGATTGTGGGTTGTGGTTGTGGGTTGTGGTTGTGGTGTTGGTTGTGGTAGTTGTGGCCAGCTATGGTCATGGTTATGGTTATATGTTTATATAGTGTTGGTAGCGGGTTGATTTTGCAACTGGGACTTGCCTGAGCTTGTAATCGATGCAGGCATAAACGTCAGCAGTATACCGAAGCAGTGAGTTAGATTTACCATGATACTAAGCTAATGTAATGATCTCAGTATACTGACGTAGTTATAAGGGTAATTGCCTGAGGTGGAAATATAGTGAGCTTGGGTGGTAGCAAGCTGGAGATGGCAGCGGTGTTGTGATGGTTGTGGGGGCCTCGTAGCCTGGTGGATAGCGCGCAGGACTCGTAATTCTGTGGCGCGGGTTCGATTCCCGCACGAGGCAGAAACAAATGGGCAAAGTTTCTTTCACCCTGAATGCCCCTGTTACCTAGCAGTAAATAGGTACCTGGGAGTTAAGTCAGCTGTCACGGGCTGCTTCCTGGGGGTGGAGGCCTGGTCTAGGACCTGGCCGCGGGGACACTAAAGCCCCGAAATCATCTCAAGATAACCTCAAGATGGCAGTGGTGATGGCTCATGTGACTGAGAATTTTGATATTTTTTAGCAAATTTTATATTTAATTGAACTCTTGAGAATTCACAAGTAATGAGACATGTACAACCTATGTCGTTAACATACTTGTCTTTCATAAAGGGATCTTTTTAAAAGGGTACAATCTTATGTTCTGAATGGCTTGGGAACTAAGAAACAAGCTGTAAGTTAAACAGATTATATATACAGCTTCTTATTTTAAGGATTTTGTATAAAGGTGATCAATCCAAATTCAATTAAATTTTTCTTTCCAAGACAATACAAGTTTTAGAAAATATCTTAATACCTATAAATTATTAACGATCGAGTAAGTTCTGACTTAGCAGCTCTTGCGTCTCAAGATACCATAGGAAGTTCCACTTGAGTCTCAGAGTATCACAGGAAGTTCCTTTAAAGTCTCAAAATATCACAGAAAGTTCCTTTAAAGTCTCAAAATACCACAGAAAGTTCCTCTAAAGTCTCAAAATACCAGAGAAAGTTCCTTTAAAGTCTCAAAATACCACAGAAAGTTCCTTTAAAGTCTTAAAATACCACAGAAAGTTCCTTTAAAGTCTCAAAATACCACGGAAAGTTCCTTTAAAGTCTCAAAATAACACAAAAAGTTCCTTTAAAGTCTCAAAATACCACACGTAGTTACATTTGAGTCTAAAAATATACACTGTGTCAATTTTAGAACATATGAATTCAATGAAATGGGAAAAATCCTTGAATTTATGTAATTACTGAAAGCATCTTAGAGTGCTTCTGTTCTGAAGATGACCTAGAAAGCTTCTCGGGAGTCTCAAATACCAAGATAAATGACAGGTACACGTGACAAGATATACCAAATTTCTTTATTTCCTGATGAGAAATTACTAATGTCTTGCACTCACGAAAAGATTTCAATCAGTAAAAACTCTGCTGAATTTAGATCCATTATTTTTTATTTGCAAAAGATACGTTCATCATAATTATTTTATTTATAATAATTTGACCAAATCGCTTTGATTTTAGATCTGAAAACGAAAACAGAGTAACTTTAAATTTACCTCTGCTATTGAAGACATGTTGGGCCTCTCTTCAGTAATATCATCCATAATTAGTTAGTAATAACATAACTTCAAGGTTTCTTTTGTGAGTCCAATACCTTAATTTTTGTTTAGGTTTCATATGTATTATGCTTTAATATCATGCTGAAAATAATATGTTATAGGGTCGACTTGGGAGTGTGAGTACCCAACTGTACTCACGCTCTCAAGTCGACCCCTATAACATATTATTTTCAGCGTGATATTAAAGCTGAATACATATCAAACCTAAAAAAAATTAAGGCATTGGTTTCACAAAAGAAACCTTGAAATTATGTTATTACTAACTAATTAGAAACCTGAATAGTTTAGAAAACAAAAGAAGTAGAAAGTAGAAAGACTCTAAATACCATCCAAGAATTCAACTAGACACCACCTAACATTGTCCCTGAAAACGTTCTCTATATCCCCCACCGGTTAATTATTCAGTCCTTGGTATTCCGCTGAACCCAATTGTCTCGAGAAAATGAATACAGGCTTTCGTAGTCGTCCGATATTCCAGGTCTTACCTGTATCCGGATCCACACTGTCTTCATATTACGAATTCACTCTTCCATTTTAAATGACACAGCAGCAGTGAGCAGGAAAATTAGGTGTTTCTGACCTCTTCACACGGTTGTTTATGATTCTGTTTACCGTCGGGGTTTTCTTGTTTGTAAATTATGTTTTGTTTGATTCAGTGTAAACAGGATAATTTTAACATTTAGCATTAAATTGTTTTCAGTTTATCTCATTGTTTTAATCAGTTACAGATTTTATTCTTCTATCGATTGAAAGTTGCTAGAATTTCTGTTTTATTTGTTTTAATTATTTAAAAAGTAATGTGTATGTTTCTAAACTTTTATCTCAAGTGGAAGAGTTCATGGCCAGTAGAATTACTCGGTGTGTCGTCTGTCAATATTTGTTTGCGTTCCCAGCTCTGTTATAAAATTTATAGTCGACTGTGCAATGTTATATCCTCTTTATTATTATTATAATGTATATATATATATATATATATATATATATATATATATATATATATATATATATATATATATATATTTATATATATATATATATATATATATATATATATATATATATATATATAGCAGGAAAATGCCTGCTAAATATGATGACTGCAATTCGGTGTGGAGGGAGGTTGTACTCCGTGTGAAGAAGTATAATGAACTTCATAATTCTACAGAAACTATTTATTTATTTATATACAAGAAGGTAAAATAAGGGTGTGGGAGGTACATAACATTCGTGTTCTTACATTCCTGCAACTCCACTCTTGTAATGCCATTAACACGTGTCGGGCAGAAATGCTAATTCGTCTAATGCTCTGGATTGATAATATGGCATTAAATCTATTTCTAAATCATTTCCATCCTATATCTTTCATTATCTTCAGCTTATCCTTTTCCAATTTGATTAAAAAAAGGGGAGACTTATTTCCAATGTCCAGTTTACTTTAATTTCCCGTTCTCTCTTTCCGACTAATGTCATATCACGTAAGGAAACAATAACTACCCAACCAGCAGGAGGTTCTGACCAACGAATCGAGCTAAACAAGTTACGAATGTCACAGCGCCTTCTAAATCACCATATTCACAGAGGGGCTCAGCATCTGGCCCAGCTGCACCTCTACGAAACAGTTAACAGAGAATAAGTTTCCTGTATCGTCAACTGTACCTGAGAACGAATTTCGGGTACAGTCGACGCGACCCCAGTGACCCCAGTGACCCCAGTGACCTTAGTGACCCTAGTGACCCCTAGCGGGAACTTCGACAGGAACTAATATGTAGCCATCGATTCAAAATTTCCTGATCGCATAAGTTTGTTCACGCGAGACAGGTGATTATCAGAAGAAACCGGTAACCCAGCGTGTCTCTATTGGGTTTGGTAGGGATATAGGAGCTGGGAGAGGACAGGGGCTGGGATATAAGGACG
Source organism: Procambarus clarkii (assembly GCF_040958095.1). Taxonomy (NCBI): domain Eukaryota; kingdom Metazoa; phylum Arthropoda; class Malacostraca; order Decapoda; family Cambaridae; genus Procambarus; species Procambarus clarkii. Next base: position 12,865,335 of record NC_091230.1, on the reverse strand, counting down.
GAGGCTAGGAACGGTGCTCAACATCTTGGACCGTCAGCAGTGATCGAACCCCGACCTTCAAGACGTGAGGTCGTTGAATGTACCGTTCAGTCCAAGTAAATTGGACTTGTTCACTCAAGATAATTTCCCGTCAAGAAGACTTGAGTCATTTGCAGTCACGGCAGAATTGGTTTTAACGAGAGATTATTTCACCCCCGAGGTCATCTATTTGACCAATTTGAAGACTGTCAGTGTGAGTAAATATTTGGGAAAATCTTTAACGTTTCCAGTATGAAGTTAATCCTCTCCAACATATTAATTCCCCTACAAATAAAGCGTTAACGATGAGTCGATTTTCCCGAAAAAAATAACATCATCAAAGAGCAACATTTCGCTAAAAATTGCGTACATAAAATTGCGTGCGTAAGTCACTTTTCTCGTAAACTAGCACATTACTAGCCCTTCAATTTCCTCACAATTTACGCCACGGCCTGCGAGTCATACACCCCCTTCCCCCTACCCCCCTACCCCCCCTTCCCCTTACCCCCCCTTCCCCAGTAGGACGATACGCACAAGTCAATTTCCGCACAAACTAGAGCGTTACGAGCGCGTCAATTTCCGCCCGAACTAGGACCCGTTACTTGGTCCTGTAGAGGATTCGTGGCTGCGGTAACTGGGCCAAGCAAGATCGATACTAAAGTTGTATCCCAAGACTCTGGCGCCCGCAGCAACCTCCTCGACCGGGATCAGCTGTTATTTATTTACAAACACGAGTCAGCTGACACGTGTGACTCTGTTTAACACCTGTATGAAGAACAAGGAGGGGCGTGGGGGATGGTAGAGAGGGGGAGGGGGGTAGAAAAGAGAAAGGGAGAACGGGAAGGAGGAGAAAGTCAGGGCAGGAATATGGAGGGAGAATAATGGGGGAGTAGATGGAGATGAAGAACAAACGGGAAGAAGTGGGGCAAGGACACGAGGAATGGAATGTAATAGAGAGAGAGTAGCAGGGAAGGGGTGAAGGAAGGTACAGGGTAACGAAGAGGAAGGAGGAAACAGATGAAGATAGGTGTGAAAGCGGGAAAGTGCAGGAATGTGGAAGAGAAAGATGCTGGAATGTGAGAAAAAGTTATGTTCCAATGTAGAAGAGGAAGATGCTGGAATATAAAAAACAAAAGGAAAATGTTATGGTGGAATGTGAAAGAGGAAGGAACTTGAATATGAAAAAGAGAGAGGTATGCAACAATAATTAAACAGAGAAAACGGGAATGGAACAGAGAAGAACTACAATAACCTAGAAGAAATTGAAGCAGGGAGCGCACCAATCAACAATCCCGCACCCACTGAACAGGCTAAATTACAACCAGGTTCATCTTCACTTACACTTAAAGGCATCTGGGTGGGAGGTGACACGTGTGTGTCATTCTAAATATAAATGTGTCGTTTCCTGTGTATGTCAGGTGTGTACTCATCTGCATTGAATTTCAGCTCTTTGGTCCCGCCTCTCAACCGTCAGTAAACCGGTGTACAGGTTCCTGAGCCTACTGGGCTCTATCATATCTACACTTGAAACTGTGTATGGAGTCAGCCTCCACCACGTCACTGCCTAATGCATTCCATTTATTAACAACTCTGGCACTGAACAAGTTCTTTCTAATGTCCCTATGGCTCAGTTCCTACCTGTGTAGGAACCTGTTACCTTTTGCGTGTTCGTGCGTTCGTTGCGTTCGTTCGTTCGTTGCGTGCTACCTGTTCTTTTGCGTGTGGCCCCTGTGTTAAACTGACTTTATTTACTTTATCAGTTCCTCTAAAAAAAAATTGTATGTGGTGATCATGTCTCCATCTAACTCTTCTGTCGTTCAGCTACGTGAGGTTTGAGACCTGTTCTCTCAGGTGTATGTTGTCAGATGTGTGGTGTCAGGTATTTCACGTGTGTGTTGCAGGTGTGCGTGGCGATCCTCAGAAAATTCGAGGAAATTTAGAACATTTTAAAATGAAACATAATAAGAACTGTCGCATAATAATTTAGAACATGCAAAACATATATCAGTATTGAATATGTGTTTTTTTCTCTATTTTTTAGCTACTGGGAGAATTAGTCTTATCTTTAGGGAATGCTGCGGAACTAACGCGAGTGGAGCACGCACACCTTGTTGAACAGGCAGCGATACATGTTTGTTCAAAAACGCCAGGAAGCGTTTGAGACCTGGTGCTTTGTCTTGCGTGTGGGGTCGCCATGTCACGTTTGCGTGTGTCCTGGTGTTTTGTCTTGCGTGTGGGGTCGCCATGTCGCGTTTGCGTGTGTCCTGGTGTTTTGTCTTGCGTGTGGGGTCGCCATGTCGCGTTTGCGTGTGTCCTGGTGTTTTGTCTTGCGTGTGGGGTCGCCATGCCGCGTTGCGTGGTGTATACTGGGGGGTCAAGTTGCCTTAGTTATGGCAACTTGACCGGAGTCAAGTTGAGTGTATGTGTGATCAACGTGGCAACTCGGGCGCTTCAGTGATCAACGATATCATGCCTCTGATTGCCATGTATTGCTTCCCCCAAAGTTTTTTTTCTCTCTATTGATTCCTGTTCCATCTGCTTTTCCTCCTCCTCCTCCTCCTCCTCCTCCTCCTCCTCCTGTTACTACAGTTCCTTCTGCTCCTCGTCCTGTTTCTTTCCCTCCTTATCCTTCTGAATCACCTACCCCTTTTTCGTCCCCATCGTCTTCCTATTCCTCTCTATCATTATTATCTTTTTTCCTTTTACTGCATCTTTATCTTTATCGATTTATTCTCGGATTTCATTGCCAGCATTATTCCTATCCCCGTCTGACGCTATTCCTTCCTTCCTCTGGTTGTCTTGCCTCCCTTCTACGTCCTATCTACTGTCTGTGTCTTGATTCCTCTCTTTTCCTTTCCCTTCCCATTGAACCAATGAACCTTTTTGTCTCTACTGTTGCTCTCCTGATGGGCGTTGCGTCCTGATTACCTCCTTCCTCCATATCCGTCATTATCTCTCATATTTCCCTTTCTTCCTCTTCCTATCTAGCTCCTCTATCATTCCCTCACACTTTCCTCTTCCATCTTTACCCTCTTGTCCCTCATCTTTATTCCACTTTTCTCGTTGCTACTACTCTGAAGTTCCGTTGTTTTCTTATCTTTTCCCCTGTCATTCGTTCCTTTATTCCCTGCAGCTGTCCCATTCCCCGTTTTTCTTTTACATTCTTCTAAACATCACCCGTTTCAGTCCTGTTGAACGAGGAGTGAATCATCTATCTTCACGTTTCAAGATATTTCAATTCACTTCAAGAGTGAATCGAAATCTTCAGCAGTTTCTCTATCCTTCGTCCTCGACCACACTTGCTGCATCTTCATGTACTATCGTTCCCCTAGAGTCTTGTTATCAGGTGTGCTCATTACAACACCGTAATAGGCGATTGAAGTGACCCCTCGTTAGTGACCTCAACTTTATGTAAGGTCACTAATTTAAAACACCCGCTACATACCTTTCCCAACAACGAATTTAAAGATAATTTACCTGAGGGGCCACTAACACTGTAGTGGCCTGAGAAGAGGACAGGAAGCCGGCGGCTTGGCGAAGATCTCCGTCACTTTAATACCCATTCTATTTTCCTTTAGATATGTCTCTGTTCCCAACGCCCTATTTCCCTTCTCCTTCTCTATACATCACGTGAACTCTCTCCATTTCTTTACATCACGTAGACTCTCTTTTCATCTGTGTTGTTCTCAAATACACGTAGCTTGAATGATGTGTAAGTGAATAAATATTATTTTTTCCAAACTTGGTGCATAATGTATCCGGTTATGTTGCTACGTAAGGCAATAGTATGTTTGAGGAACATGAAAGCCGTATAGAAAATTTGTTCTTAGTCTGTCTTGTATCCCTTTCAACAACCTTTCAATACATTAAGCTGGGTTTGTTGTCTTTACTATAGGTCTAGTCCACCAAGGGTTACAATGAGGCTTCTCCAGAGGAATAATGAATGCCACTCTCTGCCTCTTCAATAAATATTTCAACGCTTTTGCCTCTTCATTAATTTCAAACTCTTCATTCATCTTCTGTTCTTTTCTCTCTGCAATTTTCTCATCTAACCTTTCACTTTCATCTTTCTTCCTAATCTTCGTTTCAAGTAATTCTTGTCTTGCATTATTCTCATTTGATCTTACTTACTTATATTATCATCTCTTACTTGTATTATCTATTCGTTCACTTCTTATTGTGTGAGTAATCGACTTGAACGTTCTTCTTTCTCAGCCATCCTTATCCTGTTCTCCACTTCTCCATTTATCGCCTCTACCATCTTTATTCTTCTCTTTCCTCTCGTGTCTCCTTTCAGTTTTACTTAGCCCCCTTTCTCATCCTATGTTCTCTACTCTGATCTTTTCTGATCCTATGTTCTCTCCCCCTCTCAACTCTCATCCTATGTTCTCTCCCCTCTCAACTCTCATCCTATGCTCTCTCCTCTCTCTCTCTCCTCTCATCCCTTCTCGCAACACTCATCCGCTCTCCCAAGCCTCCAGCACGTATCGCTGAGATAACTTCCTCTCACCACTCTGCACGAAGAGTGCCAGAGAGTGCCGTCCTGGGTGCCAGAGAGAGTGTGAGTAAGAGAGCCAGAGTGTGACAAACTTATGATTAAAGGAAATTTTATTTCGCAACTGTATGTTACATTATTATTTATATTTCTGTGTATATTTGTTCTTGATATCTGCAAATTAGCCTTTAGGTACAGGAGAGTAATATCTGGACTTGCGTTCGAGCCTCCAAGCTTCGGTACATATAATAAAGTTACAGAGATTTGCAACAATTTATGGAATTTCTTGACCAGCATTACGAGATTAGGGATGAGTTTGAGTGTTTGTTAACACTTTATTCCACAATTCCTGTTTTTATTGTCTTATTTTTTACTTGAAGTATAAAAGTTGTGTTTGATGAATTTGGCTTATTGATTTGGAATGTGGCCAAGAACTTTGACCCCATTTGACCCCTTTCCCCCTGGTGTCCCTGTTCACCTAGCAGTAAATAGGTACCTGTGAGTTAGACAGCTGTTACGGGCTGCTTCCTGGGGATTATGCAACAAAAAGGAGGCCTGGTCGAGGATCGGGCCGCAGGGACGCTAAGCCCCGACATCATCTCAAGATAACCTCAAGAAGATAACCATTAACCTGTACTGATAGCAAAGCCTTACCTTAACACCAATTTTAATCACAAGTTAATTAGTCGTGTTAGTTATAGCAAGATTCTCACATCATATATCAACATGCACAAGGAAATAACCTTTATTAGCTCTTTATTTTGTGACAATTATGAAACAAGAAATAAATGCTCGGTAAATATGTTTTCCTTCATCTTATTAATCCTCTTAATAAAACAAACACTTTACCTTACTTTAAAAGTAAGGTAAAGTGTTTGTTTTAATAGTAAAGCAAGGTAAAGCGTTTTGTCTTAACAGTAGAGCAAGTAAAGTGTTTGTTTAAACAGTAAGTAAAGGTATATATCAAGAGAAAGTACTAAGCCTGTGGACTGCGTAGCATTTCGAATGGAGACGAGGATAAGGAGCTGGGATATGAGGACTAGGAACTGGGATATGAGGACAAGGAGCTGGGATATGAGGAAAAGGAGCTGGGATATGAGGACAAGGAGCTGGGATATGAGGACAATCAGCTGAGATTTAGGGACAAGGAGCTTGGATATGAGGACAAGGAGCTGGGATATGAGGACAATCAGCTGGGATATAGGGACAAGGAACTGGGATATGAGGACAATCAGCTGGGATATAGGGACAAGGAGCTGGGATATAAGAATAAAAAGCTGTTATAAAGGGAGAAGGAGTTGGGATATAAGGATAAAGAGTTGGGATATATGGACAATGTAAAAGACATACCATTTTTTTCGTTTTGGTAACATCTGGATAAGTTGCGACAACATCTATCAACCTGTTGGTAGATGCTGTTGCCTGTTGAGCTGAGTAGTATTTGTGCATTATGTCAACAATATTCACATTAGCAATTATTGTGAATTGCTGGGATCACTGACCAGCCATACATAGTGTTCTATGGCCAAAGGATACCTGATCAACCAGGCTGTGATTCATACGTCAGGCTGCGAGCAGCCGCATCCAACAGCCTGGTTGACTAGTCCAGCAACGAGGAGGACTGGTCGACGACCATGCCGCGGGTAGCTGAGCCCCGAAATCACCTCAAGGTAAGGTAGTTAAGGCATCAGAGGTCATTTGGGCGTAAAGTACCTATTCTGACCTTATACATGAAGGTCATTTTCTCTACTTCTTCCTTACTGACTTTATCAACATTTGTGTTGCAGGTTTCAATTCACTGCTTTACTCAGTCTTTCCTCGTCTCATTTCTGCCTTCTGTCACTTGAGCAATCAACAATAATCTTATTTCATGTTTCATCTGCTAATTTTATATAAGCTCCGGTACATCCTTAAAAATTCGTGACTGAATGTATCCTGTCCTAACACAAACAAAAGTATATAAAAAAACCCAGTACGGGGAGTTAAGCCACAGTGGGTTTCAAGTCTATAAACTTAAACGCAGACCCGTGTATATTTCGTGTCTCGAACCTTTTCTCGAATCATTGAACCAACGCAATAAATTTTCAATTCGCACATTCGTTTCAGCAGTACCAAAACGCCCAGGAAAAGTCTTTTTAAACTTCACAACCTTCCCCCTCTTTCCCCCCCTTAAAAAAAGTCTAAATCTTGAACATCAAAAACATTCCAGGTATATCAAAGACATAAAACAGCCTCTAACTTAGTGGACTGCTAACCCCCACTACCACAAATTCCTGTCCCCAATCCCACATGGAAGACGTAAGGCTGGCGCCCGGTACTTCACGCCAGAATACTGACCATATAACCCGCTCATGGCAACCAGTAAAAATTATGATCACAGAGCTCTAAACCTTTCCCAAGACATATGTTCAAATATCTCTGGAAAATATACCTTAACTGAGCAAGGGAACCTTCAGGAAATGCCTGAGAAAGGAGAGATTTCGCTCGCTTGAGGAAGGAATGCCTTAAGAACCACTTAAGAACTTGCGAACCGTGAGGTTCATGAGACCGTGGGCCAGGTTGGAACATGTGTGAGGGGGATGGGGAGGGGAGAGATGAGGGAAAGAAATGGGAAGTGACATAAAGGGAGAATTAATAGGAGACGATAAATAAGTTAGAGTGGAAATGGAGAAGGGAAGAACGGTGGGTGATAATAGGGTTAAGTTCATGAGTGTTTATGGAGCAGTCTGCCCTGTGTGTGTGTGTGTGTGTGTGTGTGTGTGTGTGTGTGTGTGTGTGTGTGTGTGTGTGTGTGTGTGTGTGCGTGTGTGTGTGTGTGTGTGTGCGTGTGTGCGTGTGTGTGTGTGTGTGTGTGTGTGTGTGTGTGTGTGTGTGTGTGTGTGTGTGTGTGTGATGGCGTTTTATCTCGTGTGGTAGCGTTTTGTGTTCTGTGGTAATATATTGCGTGGTGTTTTTTTGCTGTGTGGTATTAAATTTTGTTGTGTTTGAGAAGTGGAGTTTTGAGTCATGTGCTATGGCTTGGTGTGGAGTACTGCGATGTGTGTGAGATAGTGTTAGTTCGTTTGATTTCGTCTAATGTGGTTCAGTCTGTCTTGTTTCAGTCTGTTATCACCTGGTTTATATATAATATTTTGGTTGACAGAGCACAAAAGACCCTCAGATCGAAACAAGGCTTTTCGTGGAATACTGAAAACATAGCAATGTAAGCTGAACCGAAAAAAAGGATAATTTCTCTGTATATACTTATTGTCATAAATTAATAAATTATATTCCATATGATAGATTATATTAATATCTGTGATCAGTTACTGCAGGCCTGAATTCGGCTCACCTTCCAACCTATAAGAAGGCAATTACAGCAATTACTATGATTTATAAAATAAATATACCAATTTCTCAACTGATTAAGAATTAAAACATTTCCCTTTTTATAGGAAAAATTGTGCAAATAACTTAGTTTGTTTGTTCGATAACGTTTGCCATCGAAAACTTGGAATATTAAAATATTAAAACTAAAAACACTATGGATAATTCTATCTCAGGATAACTCATATAGTCAAATAAAAGTGTTACGGACATTAAAATAACAAGATACAACACCCCTGCCTGTCAATAGAAGAAATGAACCAGCAGTAAAAAAATGAAATTCCTAATCAATATAAAATAATTGCATAAATATTTGCTAAGTATCCGAAGGCTATATTACTATTGTGAGGTTGAACTCTATCCCCAAAGGCGATACTTTACTTGGATCGTGAAAAAGACTTCTAAAATAATCTTTTTTGCCTCTACTCCTCACAGCTGCAGTCTTGTTCAATCGGCTCTGATACACAATCTTCCCAACATGAATCTTAGCCCTGGGTTAGTTGCTACTGACTCTTCCCTTTCATAGTACATACTCAAATGTCCCAATCTTCTTATCAAACGTGACCTGATTTAAACCTATCCCCCCCCCCTTTTTCTCACCTTCCTCTTATTCTTACCTTCGTCTTATTCTTACCTTATTCCATTCTTCCTTCATCCCATTCTTACCTTTCATTCAATGTTTACCTTTCATTTTACTAATGTCTTCTTCTCTTACCTGCTCCTCACCTCACTTTCATTCATTTATTTGCCCGTACCTTCCTCTCTTGCACCACATGACTTGATAATGGTCCAGAACGGACCAAAACGTCGTAGTTTCTCCATCTTCTCATATGTGGTTTGGTCGTCAAAACATCAGCCACGTTATTGTGACATCTTCTGCATATTTTATCGTTATTTACTTCCTTTAACTTAATGGACTGTATCCAAGAGCTTGCCCTTCCATTCATTTTTCACAGTCACTGAAGTGAATAGGAGCAGCAGTTTTGCATTCATGATTCATTGATTCTTGTTTTGCAGGCTAAGAGCTCTCATTCCCGAGGTTCGTTTTAAGCCCTTACTAAACGTGCGTTTACCCAATCAGCCAATTTGTTTATGACGAGAGTTCCAATTGCTTTCCGGGTGTACATGGACGGGCGGAGTGAAAGAACGGGGCAGACATCATCCCATTATAATGATATATATATATATATATATATATATATATATATATATATATATATATATATATATATATATATATATATATATATATATATATTTCCTTGCAGTTACCAGCTCTGAACATACTTACCGATAATTCACCATATCTGTGATGTGACTGTTTTCTAGCTTAGAGTCAGAGAAATTTTATAACTCAACCCAGCATATATATATATATATATATATATATATATATATATATATATATATATATATATATATATATATATATATGTATATATATGCAAACAAGCCTGAATGGTCCCCAGGACTATATACAACTGAAAACTCACACCCCAGAAGTGACTCGAACCCATACTCCCACAACTGGTATGTACAGGGACGCCTTAATCCGCTTGACCATCACGACCGGACATAAGGAAGTGATAGCCGAGGCTATATGAACCACTTCCCCGCCGGCACAAGTGGGGAAGTGGTTCATATTGAGCATTGATTTGATAAAATGCTATGCCCAAGATTACCATCCGAGTGCCGGCGGGGAAGTGGTTCATATAGCCTCGGCTATCACTTCCTTATGTCCGGTCGTGATGGTCAAGCGGATTAAGGCGTCCCTGTACATACCAGTTGTGGGAGTATGGGTTCGAGTCACTTCTGGGGTGTGAGTTTTCAGATGTATATATATATATATATATATATATATATATATATATATATATATATATATATATATATATATATATATATATATATATATATATATATTTATATACATATGTGGAAGAACCACATGTGTAGATACACGTGTAGGCCTTAAAGAGGCCTGCGTGCTACGAGAAAAATAGGTCCGAATGCCATTTCGAACTTAATTTTAATTTGACTGTTTCGGTATAATATTGTTTATCCTGGCTGGTCTCCTGAGGGCTGGTCTGGCCTTATATCTCTAGGGCTGGTCTGACCTAGCCTCTGTAGCCTGAGGTCTAGTGTGGTCTGCTCCAGGGCGACTCTGCTGCTCACCACTCTGATCAATACCTTGAGAAATTCATCAGACGCTGCGTTTTATCCATTAGTCAACACATTGAAATTCTGGTCGGAAATTAGTGAGGGGATGAAGAAGGAAAGGGGGGGGAGGGATGGATAGAGAGGGGGGATTGGGAGCGGGTGGTGGGTACTGGAATGACGAAGAATGGGGGGGAAGGGAGGGGGATGAGGGTTGGAGAGGAGGAGTTAGGGAACGAAAGGGGAGGGGTATGATGGGCAATTGGGACACCCAAGGTGAAAGAAAAGGGGGTAAGGAAGGAAGGAAAGTTACCTAGACACGGTGGAGAATGAGAAGGAAGGAGAGGAATGAGGTGGGAGAGGTGGCGAAAGAGAGAGCTAGAGGGTGTGACAGAGACAGGATGGAGAGAGAGAGAGAGAGAGAGAGAGAGAGAGAGAGAGAGAGAGAGAGAGAGAGAGAGAGAGAGAGAGAGAGAGAGAGAGAGAGAGAGAGAGAGAGTAGTGAGTGAGGAGGAGGAGGAAGAAGGGAGGGTAAGGGGGGGGGAAGACTTTACATAATTCATGCCCCAGGTCATTAAGAAGTTATGTAATTAGTCGGTTATGAATGCCTGAGGTGATTAACGCGCCCATCATCCAGCAACTGGGTGTTGGGGCAACTTATTTGTTATTCGTGAGAACCGAGTTTGTTACGACACCTGGCAACCCCCAGGCAATGAATAATTAAGAAACAAATAAATAGAAAACGACGATAAAGGATAACCTAACATAGTACAGATAACACCGGTTGTTAGTTATGAAGTAAATATAAAATATAAGAGTGACAACAGAGTTCTATAGTTGCTATAGGATCAGATATTAATTAAATACAAAATTAAGACATTATAATTAATCATGAAAGTCAGTACCATCATACAGTCCTAAGGCAGAGACACAACTTACTATTCTGTGTGTGCAATTGCAATGCCAGATACAGCAGGCTCGTTATTAACAGGTTTGGTAATTGATAATCCTGGATATTAACAAGATTAGTTAATGCTACAAGCTGGGCCATTAATAACTTAGCCAAATAATTTAACAGATAAGGAGAGAGGGAAGCAGAGAGAGAGAGAGAGAGAGAGAGAGAGAGAGAGAGAGAGAGAGAGAGAGAGAGAGAGAGAGAGAGAGAGAGAGAGAGAGAGAGAGAGAGAGAGTCTCGTTTTCTTCTGCCTCTAAACGCAGACAATCCTGTGCTTGCAACAGATGGTATCACAGTAAACCCCAGGAAGAATGGCAGACAGCTGGTGTGTGGGACTACACCTGTTTATCCACCCTGGCTGAACCCTATATCTTGTTGGGGATTGGTCAGACCTGAGGGGCGGCCAACCATATGGAAGCAGTAAAAATGACTACAAGAAACTGAAACATTGGTACACATCTGTAATGGTAGCATCTGTGTGCCCTGAGTTTCTTCCTGGAGGAATTAGGTTGAAGGCTCATTCGCACTACCAGTTCCTCCTAGAGCTGCCAATTTTCTGATTCAGCACCTCTGTGTGGCGATCCAGAGGGGGAACGTTTGCTGTGTCTCTCAAAATAGAAACGAAGCAGAACGTGAACCAAAGAAGAGGGTGGTAGGTAAAAGAAACATTCGCTTGTCATGTGAGGATTTAAAGATGGAAGAATTTATCTGTTTGTAAGGTAGCTGTTGATAATTTGATGAGTGATGCAGTGTGTTTGGCCCATGTCTAATCTTAGGTTGTCGGTACATCTGTTGATTGTTTCAATGTTTTTGGTCAGGATATCTCTAGTAAAGGTCTTGTTGTGTTTAGAATGTATGTGTTCTATGCTAGATCCCTCTGCCTTGTGCATTGTCAGCTGCCTGTCTCCTGTTGTTCAGACGAAGATCAATGTTGCAGGTCATCTGCAACAACAAATTTGGTTAACATATATGATACTGCTTCGCCTGTCAAGTCTGAGAAGAAAAAACATTTGTCTCGTTACTCACAACTGCATCTTAATTTTGTTTCCAGAGATGAAGGTCAGCATTGCAGTACAACTGACCTTCTATACAATACAACCGTTTACATTGCAATACAATACATCTGTTGATCAACACAAACGATAGGGCTTCTCCTACCAAACTACTACCACTCGTCCAAGTACTCACACGAGTGGCAGTCTGGCTTGCAAAATGCACTACGTTGCAAATAACCGTCTTCCTCCATCCTGCAGATAACTTGCTTTTTAATTCTATAAACGACTAACAAATAAGTTACCAAACGTGTCTCACTGACTAGAAATGACAGAGCAGAATTTCACTGTGGTATGGCAGAGAACTTTCGACTTTCTGGTCAGTTTTGCATCAAAATCCTCGAACTGGTCAATGAGGAATGCTCTGGGGTGAGTTGTTTAGTGTTCCTACTTTACAATGAAAGCTCCGTT